>NC_034411.1:26681076-26689852 GCF_002078875.1 Numida meleagris
TTTCTTTTCTTTCTTTTCTTTCTTTTCTTTCTTTTCTTTCTTTTCTTTCTTTTCTTTCTTTTCTCCAAGCTATTCTAGACAATCCAAGTGATTCTCTTGCTAAGGTTATTACAGCCCACTGTGGAAGACGCTATGTCAGCATGTGACTGTGGTAGTTTTAATGCTGGATATTCAGAGGAATCGCTACTATAGCGAACAGCACAGGGCTCCATTATCTACATCCCCGCTCAGTTATCCCAACTTGCAGCCAGCAGCTGCCAGCTGAGCATGGTCTTCTGAGTTAAAGTACTTTGGAGGTGGTATATCTGAACCAAAACAGCATGTAAAGGGTCTGCCCATGGGGTGCAGGAGGTGCAAGAAGGTGCGGTGCCTCTACAGAAATGCTGTGTGGTCTTTTGCAAAGTTGTATATTCCTCATGCTAAAACTTCTTGCTGCGTGAGCATGTGTTTGGGTCTCACATGACCTCAGACGTGCTTCCTTGTGGTAAGGAGCAGCAAGGAAGACACTGACACGCACTGAAGCCATACTTTGTAACCTAGTAATTCCTGCACTTCACTGAACAATTATTGTCTAAATTAGTGTGCCTCTCTAGGTGTGCATGTAGCTGTGAGGGAAGCAGCATTCAGCCAGTCTTGAGTATGTAAGGCCTGGAAGCAGCAACAGAGTCCATTCAGGGAGAATTCCAGGGAACGGCTTAGTTTCCAGAAAGCCGGTAGCTGGAGGGTGAGGTTCCTACCAACAGACTTACTTCATCACTGAGATCTCGCTGATACAAACACAAACTGGTCCCAGTCATGCAAACTGATTTCACTTGCTATTTCCATCATAGCTTTGCTTCTTAGTAGTAAATGGTTCACAACTCAGCTGGCTAAAATACTGCTTGGGTGTGCTATAGTATGAGGATCTAGAGCTCAGGCAAATAAAGCATCAGTTACATGCATCCAGTTTTCTATAATGAGCATTGGAAAATAAAAAAAAAAAGAAAAAGCACCTTGCACTTGTGTACGTATGCAGAGCTTATTTGTGGATGCTGTCTCAAACAGCCTGTGCTGGCTTGTTGCTATTAACGGGAGCGTGTATTGTCAGCTCTGTGCAACCTTACCTCAAGTGGCTTTGTGGTGTCCATCTGTGTAGCTGCACAGAGTACAAAACAGAGAAACCTTTGGCCTCCTCTAACACTAGTAGTAAGCTGGCCAATTTGCAGCAAACAGCAAGCAAAGGTATTGTACATCTAGATTTGTAGGTTGTTTCAATGAGGCTGCCTTCACACATAGATCTGCTCTTGGCAAAAATCAGATCTGCAGCGATCGTAAAATCTTTACCATTTTCCTCACCCCAGTTCAGGTTATTGGAGGAAAGCACTGGACATCTGGAGCTGTCCATGGAAGCCCCATCCCAGCACCCGGCACAGCTGAGGAGGTTCTCATGGGAACCTCTATAGAGCTTCCAGTCTGGCAATTTTGTTCTTTTGGCTCCTTCATCAGAGTTTGCTGATGAGCCACTCTGATAGAGCCATGGGGTAAAAGAAAGCTTTCTGTGAAGTTTAACAACTGTATGTATTTACAAGCAGAAAAGACAGGAGTTGCTAGTGTCTTCTCTGTGTGGAATAAGCAGCACACTGCATGTGCTACGTGCCTGCTGGTCGTACAGACTTCTGTTCAGCTCGGATTCATTGCAGCTTAAAGTCGGGATTTCTGTGCCAGCATACATCAGTGTTGTTATTTCTAATCCTGTCACCCCCAAATAGTTTTACTGCAGAACAGTGGCCTGATAGTATCATTTTATCAAAGCTTGGCAGCATGTGATTATTGTGGCATCTGAGCTACTTGCAGCCTTCTGAAAGCATACAGCCCCAGCCCTAGGCAGAGTCCAGATCTCATCTTCTGGGGAAAGAGGAGTGAGAAGGCAAACAGAGGTTTGGGCTGTGACCTGTTCCACATCCCTGCAGGAAGCCCATGGCAGAGCGAGGAGCTGAAGCCTTTTGATTTCTAGCTGGTGTGCAGCAGGCCCATCAGCCTGAAGTACTGACTTACCAGTCTGTGGGTGTTGTTAGCTTGCGTGGTTATGTATTTAGCAACGTGTGACAGACTTCTGTTTGGCAGAGGGCTGTGAACTTCTGAGTTCACGACATCCAGTTTGCTTTTCTAGTGAGCTGCTTCACAGTGTAGACAGAATCACACACAGTAACTGCACTGATCACGTAATGCCTTGCATCTTTGTGAGTTTAAAGTAGGTTGAGAATAAATCTATTAAGGTCCCATTTTTTTCAGGTTATATATAGCAGGGAAAAATGACACAGTTCACAAACTTCAGTCTATACACAGACAAACCTTCCCCACCATACGTGTGTCCAGGCAGACTTCATCTGAAAATGCCCCTGTTCAGCAGAAAACAGCCAGTACAGCTGCTGGGAGGGGAGGTTTCTGGAGCCTGCTTGGTTTTGCAGCTGCAGAGGCTGACTCCTGCTCCGGATGGAAACTGGTCCCTGTGTGGCCATGCTGCCCTGGGGAGTGCATTCCACAGGCAGTTCCTCTCAGAGGTGGAGCTGCAGCTCCTTTGGACCTCACTGCCCTGCACAGCCCTCCACTTTGTCTGAGTTTCTTTGTCCCCTTGCTCCTCCTTGTTGTCCATCAGATGAGAATGGTGGAGCCCACCTGCATAGCCCAGAGCTGAGAGCAGAAATATGCCTAAGCTTATGAACATGAAATGCACCTGATGGTGATGCCTTTGGCTTTACAGTCACCTCTCTTGCTCTGAGAGAGCAACTGCATGTCAGTACTGTTCTTTATGGAGCAGGGGCATGTGGCAAAACAAGCCTGGGAAGGAAACTGGGGCTCCAGTAGGAGCCTGCTGACCTCACCCTGGCAGAGTGCTTTGGAACTAGGAAAAGTGATGATCATTTTGGTCTTTCATAATACCACTAACTCTCAAAATATTAAAACTTTCAGAGAGATTTCTGAGAGCTGAGAGAGAGAGGTGGGCTGCGTGCCCTCTTGCCACATCCCAAACGATGAGAGTAAGTGGGAGGACATGCAGTATTTACCTCTTTGAGGTTGTGGTCCACACTGATGGCTGGTACTTAACATGGCAGCCAGGGTTAATCCTCCTTTCCTCCCCTTTTGATGTGGAGTTTCCATTTGTTTGTGTGGTCTGTTTCATCCAGGACGTCCTGAGCGCATATACGTGGAACTCTTGCTCTTCTCGTGTGCTTTTCTGTGAAGGGCTGTCAGGAACCAGAGGGAGAGGAGGAAGGGTGCAGGAGCAGACTGGAGTGAAATTCTTGGTGGCTTCTCAGCTGTGACCAAAACAGGAGCTGCAAAATGCAAAGCACAGTATGAGAACAGCCTCTGCCTGGTTTCTTTCAACTCACATGCTCTCATGGCTGCTCTTGTTGCAGCTGCAGCCACCTTAACTCAGACACAGTGATATATTTTCTTTTTTTTTGGAGTTGTAACTGAGTTAAAACTGAAGTCAAAAGCAATTTTAGGTTAAAGTTGGTCAGGCTGAAGTGTGTAAAGCTAACTCAAATATTAGCAAGATCAGTGCCTGCCTGAAGGCCAGATGTAAAAACAGATGATTCTAACTGTGAATGAGCCTGTGGGAAAGAGAGGGATGGAGGCAGGGCTTTTAAAGTGGATGGACACACAACTTGCAGTGGTTGCTATAAATAAAACAAGAAATAGCAGTGATCTGTGTAATCCTGGCCGACTGCCTTGGCTCTGGAATGTAGCCTCAGTTCCGCAGGTACTGCTTCAGCATCCTGAGAGGAGAGGCAGCTGCTGACTGTTTGGGCTAGTCTGTTGTGGAGTAGGAATTTCCCTCCTTAGACCGCATTATTCCTTCTGAGTTGCACATACCACATGGCCAGAGCGCCAAATGCAAACACACAGCACGCTTCACAAGCAAGCAAACCTTGTGAGCTTTCATTGCAGAGTTACAAATGCTGAAACCTCCAATGTGATGTTGGCAAATCTAAATATTAAACGTTAGCCATCCCCATTCTGTCCCCCCACCTCCCTCCTCCCACGTGCGTTTTCCCTCGCTCCCTTTGCGCTGTCGCAGGCAGGCTGCAGCTGCTGCCGGCAGGCTGTGAGCTCACTGCAGCCCGGGTGGCTGCAGCCCTATGAATAGCTCAGCTGAAGCCGCTGTGCCTGAGGATGCAGCAAGCCACACAGGTTTAACGGCTCTGCAGCAGCAACTGGATGTGTGTAGGTAATTTGAAATAGAAATATGCCCAGATCCCTTCTCTGAAATTTAAGATTTTAAGGAGGTAGTATGTGTGAGCTGATGGTCGCTGTGATGGGAGGTCAGCAGCAGATACTTCAGCAAAGACAGACTTCTCTTTGAAAGGAAATAGACTCATACCTTTAGAATGGCTTTTACAAATGGTCTTCCGATAATAATAATTCCAGTGCAAAGCTTACATCCAAACACCTCATTGTTAGCTGTGAGTCACACTTCGTGAGCATCACGTCTTCCCTAGAAAGACAGGCCAGTACTGTTATCACCAGGCGGGGAGCCACAGGATGGGGAATATTGCTCAGTTTCCAAAAGCATCCACTGTGGCAAACCCAGTGTTTAGTTTTCAGAACGTCCAAGGCCCACATCATTTCTGAAAATTGGGACTGAGTTAACTTAAAATTAAATTAAAGGTTATATTTGAGAATGAAGACCCGTAATGTCTTGGTCATATGAACAGTGAGTTAAGGGCAGGCCAAAGTAAAGAACCCAAAGCAAACCAAGCATGAGAGGTTATCTGAAACGTCAGTTTATGGTATGTTAAAAGCACATTTTTATGAAGTCTACTGACATAGAGAGACTATTGCTAAGCACTAACTGTGTTGTCAAGTAAAAACATCTCTTTTTCTGGGTTAGGAGTCAGTAGCTACCCTTCAGTTTGTGATGGGGTTCTCTCTGAATTTTGCTCACTTTCTTTGAGCTACAGTGGCATGTTTCAATGCTATTCAAACACCACAATCTACAAAAGCAACCCTGAGTGCAAGCAATAATTATTGCTGTTCTGCCATAACGTTATCGCCTATCCTCTTGCTTCCTGACTTCACTTTAAGACAGTGTGCACCTGCGGTCAGCGAATTGTCACATAATCTGCAACTGTCCTGAAGGCAGCAGGAGTGATGGAAGGGGACAGCTGGGTGAGCGGTGTGAGCTGGCAGGGCTTTCTCACAGCAGACTTTGCTGTACAAGACCCTGGGAAGTTTTGGAAGTTCAGTAGTCACATTTCTTGATCGAAACATTTCATTTGCAAAGAGTTTTTCATATTTTGGCAAACATGAAGAATCTCAGAAATGCCCTGTTTTTCTCTTACAGTATGACTCCTGAATCAGCCTCTAGACTATGCCTTCAAACAAGTTAAGTATAATTTAGACCAGAGGACTTCTTCTACAGCAAAGACCTCCTTTGTCTAGTCAAAATCCTGAGTGCGAAGGGATGTACAGTGTAAGTTAGGGTCTGATCCACAGCTCCGTGTCAGCAAGCACCCACTGCTGATTTCAGTGTGCTTTGTTCCACTTCCTTTATTGAGAACAAGTGGACTAAAGGGACATAAAATGTAGTTGCAGTCAAAATGCTGAGTCAGCCAATCTTATCCTCACACGGTGGTATGGAGCACCTGAAAACATAGGAAATGAAAATGGCTTGAGGCTTCTTTTGCCCTTTGCTGGAAGTGGTTTTTCTTGAAGCCTTTGGGTTTTGTGAGTTCAAGTTTTCTTTGTATCTGTGGGGGACTAGGAATTTACGTTTCATTTAAAGGTGAAAAGGATGAGATTTTTCTTTATGTAATCAGCAGACTCCGGGAGCCTAGGCTTCAAGAGATAATATAAAACACAGTGATTCCAAATCCTGTGGTTTTACTGTGAATTATAAAGAACAGTACTACTAAAATGGGTGCTTTGGGACAGAGCTTCAGTTCCTTTTTTAACCTCCAAGCATTAGGTGCTGCCGTCCTCATCCTTTTTAATTGCTGCTGCATCCATTTGGTGGCACGTGTGCAGTAGTTCTTGGTGATGGTCGGCACTTGCTGGTGTGTGTATCAAGATGCAGGTGGCAAAATGATTCTTCAGAGCAAAGGGACATCTGTCAGCATCCTAGGTGAGCTGATTGCATTAGGTGAATAAAACACAGATTGAATGTGCCTCAAGCGGCTTGCACTCTAAGTGACATGTAACCGTGAATGCTAAAAGATTATCTGTAGGACTCTTGGCTTCATTGCCCTGGTTGGTCTGATTTGCAGTTGGGATGTAGTGTTGGAGTGAATTGCGGTGAATTGTTAATGGCTGCAGTCACCAAAATGCGATGACTTCCTTTCGTGGAAAAAGTGAAAATCTGGGGTGGGAAGAGTGCTATTTGTAAGGCCACTGAATGTGAGGAGGAAGCCAGCACAGCAGCTCATCACAGCCTGGTGATTTCCCATGGATAATGAGTGAAAGGGCTTTCCAGGCAGTCACTGTGCTGCTTCCTTGGAGCTCCGTAAGGGATGAGCAACTGGTAAAGGTGTGTTCAAGTGAAAATGTGCATGCAGTCAGCGGAATCCGTGTTCCATTGTGAGAGATGCTAAATAATAGGTCTTAGAGAGAAAATCCGGGGACAACTTCTTTTAGAAAACCAGAGAGAAATCGGGAAGTTGAAGTTACTGTGGTAATGGAAAGAAGTGCTCTGCTGAGACTGTCTAGGGAAATAGTGAGCATCATCTCATGCCAAGATGTAGGATTTGGACAGTATTTAATCCCACATTAAGACTGGGATCAATTTTGATCGCTTTAAAAGCAATTTTATGTATAATAAAGGGCATATTCCGTCCTTCTTGTCTCAATGCTCTAAAATCTATGTTAATAGGCTCCATCTTTCAGCTGGTTATTGCTCTATATACAGAAAAGTTTTTCAGACATGTAAGCAGCATAGTTCTCAGATGTACCAGAAGGGAAGTTCTGTCAGAAGAAAAATCATAATTCACAAACCCTGGTCTTTTTCAATGTATAATTCATACCTCCTTTGAACAGTCCTCCTCACAGGAATTCAGAGATGGATTTGGATTAGCTTACTTCATTTTTAGAATACAATGGGAGAGCACTTAGCCTGTATTCTTGCAGCCTTTTCTATAAATAAAAAATAGACGCTGGACCCAAATCAGCCGCTTTCTGCATTCCCTGGGAAACCTGCGTTAGAAGCCACAGCAGGACAGCTCTTCTTTGGCAATGCTCGCTGCAACCCCAGCAGCCAGCGAAGAGACAGAGGGGCTGTCGTGTACTTGTTCCCTGCAGCCAGGGAACAATCAGCAGACTTCGCTGTGCATGTTCAGAAGCCTGGGGCTACAGATGTAGGCATCAGAGAAATCGAACGCGGCGATGCACGTGACAGGCTTTGATTGCAGAGCTGGGCAGGCAGTTGCTTTGCGGTGATGCTGCGTCAGGGGCACCGTGCCGGGGACACTTCACCCTGTGCCCCTGCAAAGCGTTACAGAGTACATGCAGCCCACACTGAAACAGCTCAGTGTTTTTTAAGCCAGGGAAGTGCTTTGTATCCGGCAGTACAGGCCGCTTCCCTCTCTCCTCCCCCACCGAGGCTTCTAGCAGAATCAGAAACCACAGCGTGATTCAGCCTCTCGACACAAATCTGCTTCCTGGCGTGCTTCTGGGGAGGCTGTTTTTTGCTGAGGCTCTGCCTGGTGCGTGTGGCAAAGTTGCAGATCAGCTTTTAACTCAGAAGAGTCGGGGGGAGACAGCAGGACTTGCCCACTGCTGTAACTACAAGTCCCTGGGGTGTGTACTAGTTACAGCAGTTATTATGGTTTTTGTTACATTTTTCAAAATATTGCAGGGAGCTTTCTGAAATGGGAATTTCAGGGAGGAAAACTATGAACGATGCAATATTGAAGGATAGCAACAAAATGCACTCCAAAAATAGTAAAATTGAAGTATGGTGATTCCTACGGAGAGAAAACTTTCAACTGTCCTTCTACATAACAGGTTACAACTTGGACGTACAGCTGGGGTTAACTACCACCTCTAGTGATCTGTGTGTGCCTCACTGAGAGCCTGCGAGCAGCAGTTGTCATTACCCTGCACTACATGAAAGCTGGATTCCTCTAGCAACTCTGCCTGAGATCTATTTTTGGCTTCTCATCTAAAAACAGATGGTTGGGAGTGAGAACCTCCTCTTATGATTGCTGTTGTAAGCTGTGAAAGCAACAGATGGTTGCCAACGTAGAGAGCACAAACCTAGAGTTGTCAAGTTCCAGTTTTTCTTCCAGCGTGGTGTGAGCTTTATTTTGTTCCCCTCTATCCACTTCATACATTCTCAGAATATAAAATAGGCTTATCTTTTTGTTTACAAGGGTATGGAGATACCTGCAAGGAAAAAAAACAGATCTAGGTTCATGTCATGTCTTCTTCAGTACCTGTAACAGCAGATCTTAGAGGTGTGAATTTCTCCAGATGTTTTGGTCAAAGTGTGAGGAGGTACTTGCTGCAAAGTAGGCTCCCCTAATTATCCATCATGTCTCCAAATGGAATAGAGAGACCCTAATTCCATTCCAGAGGAGAGGGAAGGCAGCAGCCTCATACTGTTGTGAGGGGGGTAAGGATCTCTGCCCCCAGTGTGTTCTTATTTGGCCATTGATACCATAAAACAGAGAAGCTACAGGGGGTACTGTAGGATCTCAGCTATGCCCGCACCTCTGACTTCAATTTTCTAATAAAAGGAAATTATGCTTCAGTGGGTCAAGAAGGTTGTCCAGAAATTGAGTCTACAGTTTGTCTT
>NC_034411.1:26689865-26773403 GCF_002078875.1 Numida meleagris
TTTTTTTTTTTTTTTTTTTTTTTTTAAACCCATTGCACTGTAAGCTGTGTACACCAACAGCTTTCGGAAAGCTTTGCAAAGACTAATGCATTATTAAGCTAGCAAACCCCTATGGGACACCCTAACAGATGGGAAGATGCAAGCACAGAGAGGATAATAACTTGCTCAGGGCAACAAATTATGTCAGCAGCAGAGTTAGGAATGCAGTTTGTGTGTTTTTAACTATGTCTTCCAGCTGATATCCATGGAACTAGGCAACTTGAAATACAGTACAGTGTTCTTTTAGTCTGAGCAAAACCTTGAAATGAAGAACAATATTCTGTTGCAGAATTGCAAGACCATTCTTCATGCAAGAAGTTCTTTGAGACCTCTGTTTTTAAGCATCTAAGCGTGAGGAAAAGGAGTAGCCAAATTTTGGACTGTGGATTAAAATATATCCACCTAATCATCCAAAATACAGTGAAAATAAGTGATTCAGTATTCCAGCCAAGGCAGCAGAAAACCTGAGAAAGGGAGGTTGTTAGGTTCTACAGCAGATGGAAAAAAAGAGACCTAAAGGAGAAATTTTAAGGAGATAGATAAAGATAATGCTAGATTTGCCTCGAGAATACCAAAAAGAGGGAAATGAAAACTTAGAAGTATGAATTTCCTTTCTCTCTTCTTAAAAACAAACCCCCCCAAAAGCAAAAAGTCCCCCAAAACAAAAGAACCACCCCAGAACAGTCCTTCCCAGTTTGTAGTTGAGAAGCCAAGATGAATCACTGGTTCCTCTATCTCATCTTCTTTCCCACGTCTCTTCTTCATTGGCAGCTGTCCTTGGTTACTGCAGAGATGCTAGGTGAAAGATGGATGCTCCTGTTGCAGTGTATTATCCTCCAGACAATGTCCATAGAAGATCACAGCACCATACGGTGTTAATTTAGCCAACGTACTTGCAACCAATTTGTTTTAAGTTATTACAGTTCTTTTGTTTTCAGCATGTTTTTTCCTATTTGTATATATCTGTTTCGGTAAACAGTGAAGAATTTTGAAGTCCAGTGTATATTGGAGAACAAGCCATGTCAATGTAGTCTGGAGTTTTTAAGACTTTACTGCATATTCTGATTCTTAGTGGCTTTCTTACCCATCTAATTTATATTCATAAATATTCCAGTTAAATTCTTTAAATATTGTAATGCCTAAAAAGACAAGCAATGCCTCCTTCAGTTAGATTGGAAATTTAATTGCTGTACAGCATAGTGTGTACATGCACTCAAATTGGAATTTATGTTGACTGACTTGCATAATTAGATTTTGCCATTGCATTTAATTTTAGAATAAATCACATTTATTTCCCTTACACTAGATTCAGGAAATAAACTATAATTGAAGTAATTGGTTTTTTTTTTTTTTTCTTTTTTTTTCTGAGGCTTCTCTAATATTCAATCTAAATTCATATGGTATTTCAGATTCTTTTACTGAGTGCAAGCAGTTATTTAGACCAGATGCATCAGAGAAAGTTTTCAGATTTGATTATTTCGGAGGGGGTTGTTGGGGAGCAGAAGGAGCCTTTATACACACGCAGCCTACACAATGCTCATAATGTTTAAGCCAGGTTCTCCCTGAGGAGGACCCAGAACCAGTCTAACTATGTGTATTACTAGAACAAGTGGTGGTGGGCCATTATTAGTATCAATATGAACAAAATTTTCATAGCACAGGTGAGATTTAAAGGACAGCCTGGCAGCATTGACTTGTTTCAAGCAGTAGGATTGGTGGGTATAGCCAAATTCTCTGTTAATTTACGTCAGCATCGATGCAGTGAAGTCACTGTACTGAATATCTCATACATCTTTGGCTGTGGTACATAAAGTATCCAATCACACTGTACTTGTTTAACATCTTAAGCAGGATAGACCCACAGCTTAACCAGATGGAACAGGGTATAAATCAAAAGGCACATAAATAGATGCAGGGACAGGGAAGAAGGTCAGCACTGCACACTCCTTAAAGAGCAGTGAAATTGCTCTTTCCTGGATGACTGCTGATAGATGCTGAGGGAGTAAGATGCTGTACCACAGTGTGGCTGAACGTACAAAGATTTGTATCCAGTGGGATTTAAAAAAGAGAAACTAAACAAAACAGTTTGGAAGTAAATCAGACAAAGGTAACTCATCTTTGGGATGAGCAAATGAGTATTTGCTGTGAATGAAAGGTCTGTCTGTAATTTGAAACGGATTAACTCATACATATTTTAGTGTCGGTGGACTCCAAGTAATTTCTGGTGACAGTTTTCCACTTAAATATTTTTAAGGCGTATAGTGCTCTTAATTATTGTAACCCAGGTGTGAGACTTTTATAAAACCTGGAGTTCAGTGGTAGGAATAAATTAGGACTATAAGGTAGATTTATTTTTGTAAAAACAAAACAAAACAAAAAAACAAAAAAAAAACACACACAAAAAAACCTTTTCAAGGATATCTTGCATATGAGTGGAGCTTATTTGGAGAGCAACTGATGGATCCACACAAGTGTTCTTGCATGCAGATTTCTGAACCCCAGGGACCAGTCTAATTTGCAGTTGGGAAGCTTCTTTTAGGATTTTGATCTCCACCCTAAGAAACAGTGTGGTAACTCTGAGCAGGCTCTAACTACATTCAGTAATAGAAGTGAAACCTAAAGCATATACTTAAAAAACAAACGAATTCATGTTGCTGTTGTGATTTTTTTTGTTTTAAAAAAATTATTTCTACCTTCTATGATGAACAGCCACAGTGGCTGAAAAGACTTGCTTACTAGGTCTTTCTTGTGAAACAAGATAGGACCCTGATGCTAGCAGAGAAAGAGCAGATCTTCAAATGGCCTGTCAAAGGTTTCACAGTAGTTTCAGCTACCATGGTTGTGAAATTGTGTGTGCATGTTTGCAGCTCAGCTTACTCTGGCTTACTGACAACACTGTAGAGTAAATAGGGCTGGCATTAAAGTCTGTGTAACCAAAATGGCACGTGAACACGGAAGAGCCTGGCCAGTGGTTGCCTCCTCACTAGTGCAGAATCTCCTGCAGTGCTTGCTTGTTCCCAAGTCTTTTCTAAATTTCATGATGAAGATAGCAGTCTTCTTCCCGCAGCTGTTGACTATCAGATGGTCTAGCACAAACTGTTCTGAGCAAGTTCTCACACGATTTCTGAAATTCTAGTGATGCAATCTTAAAAACTTATCAGTTAATCAATGAAGCACTCTTTTAAGGGTGCAACTATAGGTTAATAATCTGGTAATGTGACAGCTGCCAAGGAAATGAAAATGGAATTTTCTGGTTTGTTTCAAACATGGAGTTGAATTACATTTCTGTCTATATTTAATGAACAAATTATTCCAATATCTGTGAGATTTAATTAAGATGGGGAGCTTACATGCGGAAGAGGGAGGCTGCTACAGCCTACAGATAAACCATGCACATGTGTATGTTGTGGGGGAGAAGGTGCAAAACAGTCATTCTTCACTGTCTTGGCAATAACAGGGCTCAGTCTTAGTTATCTATGTTAAAAAATAAAAAACTAACTAAAGTAGGAATAGTAGGGCATTGGTCACTGCTACAGATGAAAAGAATACTGGCAGAAATAAACTGGGGCATCTTCCCTCCTGGCTTTAGCTAAAATATATGGTAAAATCTACTTTCTTCCTCTTGTTAGAAGAATGATGTCTGTTTTACGGTAGGGATAATGTTTCTAAGTACCGCTGCTCCTGTATGCATTGGCAATAGGACCAGTGGCTTTAAATGCTATGGCTCTAAATGACCCAAACAGTAATCTTTTCAAACAGACACATGCCCCCAAAAGGACATTAATGTTTCCCTGAGAGTGTTCTTAATCTTTAATTTCTGTTCCTTGCTGCTATTTGCTGAGCTTGTTTACAGAAAGCAGTCTGGACAAAAGAGCTCCCTTCTAATCTTTCCTTCCCCTGCCCTGATCTTTAGCAACAAGACAGTAAAATGTCATTGGCGGAAAGAAAATTTTAAGGAGGGACTTAATATCATTTCTATCTGATCCAAAGGGAACATTTAGGATGAGTGTATTAAATAGACTTAATCTAGCCTAGCTTTGTATAACCTGGATGACTTTATAATATTCACATCTTCATATTTCTCTTTGGTCAAACAAATACTAACTTTTGATCTGAAAGTATGTTTGGAACAGAATTTTTTTTTTTTCCTTTACATGAAAACTTTTTTAAGGATAGTCTTCTGTATATTCTGTTACTGAGGTAAGTTTCTATCAGTACTAACATAGAGATTGTATTTCTGTTTATATTCACATATAATTACTCTTTTATGGAGGTTTTGTTCTAACAGCCACACTAACTAACCTGGAACAGTTGTAAACATTGAGTAAGTTTGCCTCAATGTACTTCCTGAAATACAAATACAGTTCCTGAATATAAAAGTAATGAAATACAAGCAACAACTTAGTATTGAAGATAACAGAATTTTTCTTTCTCAGGAAGACTATGATCGTCTGAGACCTTTATCTTATCCTATGACCGATGTCTTCCTTATCTGCTTCTCAGTGGTAAACCCTGCTTCATTTCAAAACGTGAAGGAAGAATGGGTACCGGAGTTGAAGGAATATGCACCTAATGTTCCCTTTTTACTAGTAGGAACACAGGTATCTGTTTCTGTTATAGTTTATTTAAATAATTCAGTTGATTCTTCGTGCCCTTTCTTTGGGCTCAAAGTTCAAGTGCAGCAGGAGCTGAGCAGCACCTCGTTCTGGCTTTGCAGAACTACACTAACATCTGGCAGAAAACCTTAGATCTGTGTTGTTCTCTAATAAGCAACTTCTGTTTTGTTGAAATAAATACGTTGGTCTGCTACTATCAGTCATATCCATTACTTATGGAAGCAAAGGAACAAGCGGAGAAGTGAGACCATTTCCTCCTGCATCTTGTAGGTAGTGCACTGGACTCCAGTTATGAAGTGATCCACTTGTTGCTATTATGTTTGAGTTAGTTGTGCTGCCACTGCTAGATATAAATTCTAGCATTTTAATTGAAGAGCTGAATTAGGGAGTAAATGTTTTGAACTTCTGGATTGAAAGCAGTTCACAGCTTAAATTTCCAGGGCTTCTGGATCAGTAAGGATTCAGGATCTGAACAATGATGTGACTCCATTTTTTTTTATGCTTTAAAAAGAGGGTATTTATATAACCAGTTGACTTCCATTTAGAAAAAAGCTATTCCAACATGACTGCAATCTTTCTTGCTAGATTGATCTTCGTGATGACCCGAAAACTCTAGCAAGATTGAATGATATGAAAGAGAAGCCTTTATCTGTGGAACAAGGACAAAAATTAGCAAAAGAGGTAAACTAGAAACTTCTAAATGAAATGATGTAGCAAAGAAGCAAGAAACATCTATTTTCAATTGACTTTTTCTTCCTCTACAGCTTTGCCCATTTCTTTTACCAGTTAACATAGGAAACCTCATGACCGGTAGCTAGCAATTAACAATATTTACTTATATCATTGAATACAGCTAAGAAGTAGACCTATGGAATAGTACTTCCTTATTAGTAATTGTTCTAACTTTCTGAATAGAAACCCAGTAAAAATTATGTAAGCGTTAATTAGAGATAGTTAAAATCACAGAATGATTGAGTTTAGAAAGGAACCCTGGAGGTCATCTTGTCCAATCCCCATCTTGCTGAAGCAAGATGCTGGAACCATTTGTAAGAAATTATTTCAGAATGCTGTACTACCATTTTAACACCCTGTGTACATACTTTGGACGCTTCTATAGACTTATTTTTGAAACATGAATTGGTCACGTTGCTCTTCTTTGCTGTTTAGTTATTGATATATAAGACAAACCAAATTAAAGAAATGCCATATCTTTGGCCAGAATACAAATCTTCTGTTCTTCTACAGCAGGAAGCACATTCAGATAAATTTTCAAGATCAGAGCCAGACTTTGTGGTTTTCACTATAGAAACAAATTGCTGAAGTGCACAGTTCTGAACAGCTGAAATGTATTGCTACTGAATTAACTTATTTTCTTGACAGATAGGAGCCTACTGCTATGTGGAGTGTTCAGCTTTAACACAGAAAGGACTGAAGACTGTTTTTGACGAAGCTATTATAGCCATTCTAACTCCAAAGAAACACACAGTAAAGAAGAGAATAGGTTCAAGATGCATAAACTGCTGTTTGATCACGTGAGATGCATTTGACAATGGCCAGGCTTACTGTGAAATTCTATTGAATTTAAATACAACGCGTTAAGTACACAGCAAACTTGTTTGAAAGCTAAAATAATGATTCTGCCTTCTACAATCAGTGAAATCCAGAGGAATACAATCGAAATCAATGAACTTTGTAATAAGAAGCCACCACATCTGTTACAAATATTTTATTCAGACTGGAAGGTACAATCTCTCAGGGTTACATAGTCTAGAGGAAGCAAAAACTGCACCATGTTGAAACAGCATCTGAACGATGCTATTGAGTGGAGGTGCTTGGCCTGAAATACTCGAAATGAATTTGGATAGTCTTCTGCTTTGACTACACATATACATATATATCTAGAGAAAACAAACAAACAACAAAAAAAAAAAAAGAAAAAAGAAAAAAACTTTTGCACAGTCTGTATGGAATCTGCACAAAGAAATACCTTGTCTCTCTTTGCGCCAGTTATCTGCTTTTGTATGTATGCTGCTTCCGGTTCCAGTGTATCCACAGAGGTGCAATAATCAGACCAGCCATATAGCCAAAGGTAGCTCCGAGGGAACATGAAATGGGCCATACCTGAGGGGAGAACACAAGGTAAAAGCAGACAATGAGAAAAATGTTTGTGTTTTTTGTACTTTGTGAGCACAAATTCTCCGTGTAATCTAGGTACTGAAAGACAATGGAGTCTTATTCTCTTTAAAGCTTGATATGCTTTCCTAAAAATGCCACAAGTATCACAATCATACGTGCATCTTCATGAACACTAAATGCTGCGGTACAGTTTTGTTGGTTTTTTTCTTTTTTTTTTTTTAATTTACATGTATTAAAATGTAACCAGGCTTTTGGCTGTTGCAGGCGTTAGCTTGATATTCCCAAAACTATGTGAAAAACTTGGAAGTATTTATATCCCCTGAAGTGTTCAGCTAACTTAGTGCCCTACTGCACACCTCTTGAAACGTACAGATTTTTTTTTTTTTTTTTTTGGTGACAGTTAGACTTGATGATCTTTGTAGGTCCCTTCCAACTGAAATGTTCTATTCTAAGTCTGCCTCTTTCCATTTTTCCTTCCAATCTTTCACGGCATTCTGAAACTTTCAGAGGTGTGTCAAAATAAACTAATAATCAAATAAGGCCAGAAACTGAGATGAATAGAGGGTTTTTCTTTTAGACTTGAAAAGTAGGCAAAGAGATGAATTCTCCTCTGGCTACAAGAAGGAAGCAAACGTAAGTCTGGAAACTGACTGAACATCTTGCACCCAGTTCAGGAAAAATATAATAAGCCAGTTATGTTGAAGACTTCAAGAGAGCTTTCATTATAGGCTCTATTTCCTAACATAAGAACAGGGAACTGACTCAATACAGCTGACTCACTTACACAAAGCATCTAGTATTGAGGCAAAGAAGTAATGGAATCCTCCCCCCTACCACTGTCAAACTGGTATTGACTTTCAGGGAGGAAGGGCCAAAACAAAACTTTAAAGCATTCTGAACTCAGATGTAGCATATTTTAACGTCAACTGCATGTTGGATTTGATGAAGGTTCCAACTAAGTTGGTGGTTAAAAATATTTATTGTAGAATAAACTGAATTCCCACCTCTCTTCAAAATTCTCCTTTGCATATTGCAGGGACAATTCTGCACATCCTGCGGTACAGTCGTTAAGCTAGTACAGACTGCACTGTCCTATTCTTTATTTTTTAAATTGAGGGGGATATTCCCCTTCTATAGTACTTGAGACTGAGAAATGCACTAGACATTAAAGAAAATATCCCCATCTCAGTGTCCAGCCTTTTTTTCTACTACATTTTGACTGGCAATTCACAAGAATGAAATGAACTTACTCTTAATGGTACTGGTTTCTCCTTTCACTCTTTTTCCTAGATCTGATTCTTTTCTTTACTTCGTTCTCACAGGGAGAAATAGATTTATTCACATCCTTCAATCATGGGAATTTTAGCTAGGAATAAGAGTAACTTATTTTTGTCCTCTGCTGTTTCATCTTCACATTCCTTAGCATTTGCAGTTTTACATATTATTTGGAGGTCTTAAGGAGTGTAGCAAAGATGACTATAAACAAGGTGCCTTAGGTACTCTTTATTGACCTTGTTTCATTCTTCCATTTCCAAACATTGTATCTCCGCTACTTGGTTTTGTTGCCAGAATGTTTTGGCTGTTGCCTCCCAAACCAAAGACTTGCTTGTTTCTATTCAGTTAACAGTGGCATTGTAGGCCTTCTATAAAAAGCCTTGAGATGCTTTGGCACGGTAAGATATTATGTATATTTAAAACTCACATGACTTTGTGGCCTTGGCTAAACTTATGCTTCAGGTAGATCTTTTCAACTTTTAAAAGAAATGTAATTAAGTTATTTCTAACATTTTGCAGGCTATTTTAAGTGTCTAAAGGACAAAAGAGCAAAAAAGTCCCTGAGACCCCAGTTACTCAGTAACGTTCAGTGGAAACAGTAGTCAAACTTTCTTATCCACTGGTGAAGTGAAATAACCATTCTAACAAAACTAATGACAGAGGCTTCATAACTCAGTGGTCTTCTTTTGCATCGAATTCTCTGTGAGTGATCAATGATACTTCATTAAATTTTACCTACATTAGGTGAATCTATAGTAGCCAAATTGCTTTTCAGAAGTACAAGTAGATGTCAGACTGAATTTTCCATGTTCCCTTAACGAGTAGGTCAATATCTCTGACGACCCATTCACTCTGTATCTTTTGGTATTGTGTGTATAGTGAGCAATTGTTGAAATGATTAAAATGATCTCTGTTGATTGTTGTAGTTTCTTTTTCCTGATTGAACCACAACTTGGAGCAGTTTCTCAATAGTTTTCCTGAGTTATGTAACTTAATACTGATGATGCCTCAGTCTGCCCTCCAAAACATTCAGTTTTTGCTTTGATTTTTTTAAAAATCAGTGTTACCTCACAGGCATTCAGGCTGTCTTACTTAACACATGACCTCTGAAATGCATCCCTCACCCATGGCAGCCATCAAAAGTAAGGGGCAAAAGGGAGAAACCGTACAACACTCCATCTCACTGACTGCGAATGGGAGAAATAAAGAAACACCATCCTTCTAGTGGCATAGAAAAGAAGATTACTATAGAAAAGAAGAAAGTTACCAGGTGCCTTGTTAGTGTTATAGGCCCACGTGTCTTGTGCTGGTCAGACGGCCCAAAACAGCTGTAAAGGCACTTTGGCCTTCTGAAAACTCCCTAAGCACAGGAGCTGCAAGCCTGGACTTAAGAGAGTTGCTGTCCTTAGGCAGGGCAAAACAATAAACAAGTAATGGTACAAGCTTTGCACCTTTTATTCTTGACCATTGCCATACAGACAGATACACATAAGGGTGTATTTAAAGAAACAAATCATCAAAAATATTAATATGTGGTTCTTAAGCTCATCAGCTGCACTGAAATAATAGCCCTTGTGTATGCTTTACAGTCTGTAGTAAATGTACTGCATCATGTCCATTGAAGAAAGTGGATTGCTTCCTTTTTCATTAGGTGCTGGCCTTGTTTTTCTGAGGTTCAGTTGCTTTCTGCTGAACCTTTTAAAATGAAATTGATTTCTTTGATCAGTCTACTTTTGCCCAGTCTTCCATATTTTCTCGTGAACTTGGTTTGGCATCCCTGACTTGGTACCAAGTGATAAAAATCTAAGCAGCTGATAGCCACCTACCAATTCTAAGAGATTCCATCCATCCCACTTGTTTAAAGTACCCAACTTGTAATGTATTCCTTTCACTTTCCGAAAACTGCTCAGGTCAGTTTCTCCTACTTTGTGCTCCTTTCTGCCATGAGGAAGCTGACATAACCTACTCCACCACCAATGTCACGCTTAGAATGGAGTAGGTGGGTCAGCAGCAGGAAAATAAGATGTTAGGCAACATTACCTCACTGTAGTTTTTTGAGGGAGAGGAAGTTGATCTGCAGAGAAAAATGGGAACGTAGGAGGCAGGACAGAACATTCTTCAGGAAACTGTTGTGAAATACCTTGTGTATCCCAGCAGCTGGGAAGCATCAGCTACCATCCTCACAGCCTAATACAAAAACAGTCAGTTTATGTACCAAATGCATGTGGAAACAGGCCAGTTCTAACAATGTATATATGATTGCTAAGAATCTGAACAGCAGCTTGGCAACAACAAATCCCACCTGCATGCTTAACAAGCACAGAAACTGAATTTTAAGGGATAGAGCAGAAGCCAGTGGGTAACAGAAAGCAATCCTGACTTCTGCTTTTTCAATTTTCATCTTGCCTTGTTCTTTTCATCTGGCAGTGCTGATAGGACTTAACAGGAATTTCTTCAGGCTAGCTAAATAGATACTGCAGAACTGCAAAGTTTCTAGTATAAGAACTTATTCTAAGAACGAGAACAGGAATTGCTGACCTTTCAGGAAATTAATAAGCTAGTTTCCTAAGTGCTCTTTAGAACACCTATGAGCTGACTTGAGAATACTTAGCATATTGCATGGAAAGTGGAGCATATTGCAGGATCGTGGCAGGATAATCCTCGATCTGCTATACTATGCATGTAGCTAGTTAAAGGAGATTTCTGGCTGCATGACAATTTTGTCCTCTACTATGAGTCTGCAACTTGCATCCCATGCAGGGGGAAGCATGTAAATACTGATAATGATATAAAGGCCAGATTCTTACAAACCAGAGCAGTAAAACCCTGATAAAAGTTCTAAAGGAGTCATAAAGTAAGCAGGTGACTGCTGGTGCAAACAGAGTGGGGTAATCTACTGTACTTATTACTTAAATAAATAAACAGACTGGTCCCATTCTCCAGATAAGTGCTTTTCTCATATGCCTACACTAGGATTTTTTTGTATTGTTATTATTACAAAAGATCCATTTTTGGCTGTCAATTAGAAAACTACGTAAGATTTTTATTTCACTTAAGAACCGAATAAATGAGCACAATGACTTTCCCTCTGTTTCTAACATGCCTTAAATTACAGATTGTTTAGTCTGCACTGTCTTAAAAATTTCAAAACATACCTTTAACCCATTTTGGTTGTGTGAATGTTAACTTAAAGTGTCTTATCACATTGTACAGAATGTGTATGTTGACAAGCACGTGCTGCGGAGAGGAAAGCGTGAAGACTTTTTCAGGCTGGCATTTGTAACCAGAAGTTGGTTTTGTGCATTTGTGTTCTAAAGTTCTAGCAAGCATGACTGCCTTTGATTTCACCATTAAGGTTTACACTAAGAAAACATACTTTTAAATAAACAATGATAACCCCACTGAAGTGGAACAAGCTTCTACCTCTGTTTAAAAAAAACAACACCCAAATGCCAAAAACAAACAACACTTTCCCCACCCCAGTGGGTATTATCCCTCCTACTCTAATGAAGCAACTTCTTTTACAACAAAATTTTCCGCAGTAGGTAATAGAAGCTGAAGCAAATACAAGAATGAAACTCTCTCAGCTGCATTAAGAATAACAACATAGCAAGAAAGTTGATAGTTCTGTTTCAGCCTACTTAAGTAACCACCAAAAATTGTACCCAAGATTCTCCACTGACTCTTTTTCAGGTTGCAACTGTCCAAGAGGTATCTAGGCCAATATTTAGAGTCACATTGGCTAAACTACATGGCAGTCAGTCAACTCAAGTTATATCAGCACTACCTGTCATGTTATAGACATTCAGTATGAAGTAGGAACACATGCTTCAATGTCACTTTCACGTATGATACAAAAACACTGTAGACAAGATCTGGTTTCAAAGTCACATTTTATCATCAATAAATGCAGATCAAAATTATGCTATGAGAAAAATGAGTGGGCATGAAAACAGTGAACTTCAGATGTTACAAAAATCTGGTGTCAAAATATGCAGGAAAACTAGGAACTTCACTATTTGCAAAATAAAGTTTGTCAGTGATGGATGGGATGCCTGGAATACTAGTTCTACAGCATACAGAGTATACCAATAAGGTTTTAATCTTTAATTATACCACGTTGCTCTGCAACTCAATTACCTCAGACTGTGCAAAGAAAGGATGTGTCACTTTGTGTTCAGTACCACCTAAACTATCCCACTCTGTTTCAGCAGTGTTGTGCTTTGGTGCCACTTCTCAGATGACACACAAAGCTTGGATCCTAATCACATGTGGTTATTGAAAATGCAACATCAACCTGAAATTGCCAATCTGGAAAAAAAAAAAAAAAAACTAAGCAACTGCAGCAAAGGAATTTATTTCCTTTTTCTTTGCTGAAACTATCCTAACAAACCCTAATCCTTACATAACCACTGTGCATCAGATGGCTAGAGGCAACTAGCGATGGATGCATAACTCTTGAAAACTTCTGATCATCAAGTGATCACAATTAAGCCTCACAAATTATTTGTAAATTTTCTTAGGAATTAGACAGTAATCTCAAGACACTGAAAAATTTTCTACCAATACAACACGTTTTCTCTGCAAGACATGTTTTAGTGTATTATGTCTTGAGAAGTGTGTTGTTTTTTTTTCTTAATACAGAAAAGTAACTGCTGCAGGGACTTGCTTTCCTGTAAAACAACTGTCCTTACATCTTTACCTCTGTCTGAGATAGGATTAATTCTGCAGTATTCTTAAATATTCTTCTATAACCAGAAAGAACCACTCGGGAGGTCTCCCTGACCAACTGTTTTGCACAGTTAGGAAATAAAGTTTTCTGAAAACTAGCAGAGGGACAACAGGCATGGCCAAACTCTATGTTAAAAAGTTACTTTATGAATAACAGCAGAATAATGAAGAACAACGAATCAGGAAAACAAATAACTTTCAGCAATATGTTATATACTTCTAACAGAAATGCTTTATATGTTTTTCATTTCCATTCTGAAGCATTATTCAGACAATGAACGTCATTTTATTTCCAGCATAATATTCCGTTCCTGCTGAGTTTTATTTACTTAGAGTAAAAATTGTCTGTAATATGCCAAAAGATACGCTTTACATAATTATATTTAAATGTAGGGCCACTAATCTGAATATCCCCTGTATGCAATATTTTTCACAATATGAACATGGAAAATAAAGTGAAGATTTTCTGAGATATCGGTATTTTTCTTGTTTTTGTTGTGTGCCACAAGAGGTATGTGTAAAGAAGCAATATGTTTTTCTTTGGTTTATGAATACCTAAGTACAAAGCAGCATTTTGGTTTTAGCCACTAGGACATGGATTGGAACTCCTGATGATGAATTTTTTTTTTAAGTTTTTTTATTAAGTTCACTGAAATCTTAATCTTTTTGAAGTAAAAATGAATTCCAGTGAAAGATATACCAGACATTCTGAAATCTGATTTTCTGATAAGGCAAGATATAGGTAATGGTACTATAAACTACTCCAGTTCTATTATGTCTCCAAGGATGGAGCTTCCACCACCTCACTGGGCAATCTGTTCCAGTGCCTCACCACCCTTACTGTAAAAAAAACTTCCTTATGTCCAGTCTAAATTTTCCCCTCTTTTAGTTTGAAACCATTTCCCCTTCTCCTGTCACAACAGAACCTACTAAAGAGTCTGTCCCCTTTCTTCTTACAGCCTCCTTTTAGATACTGAAAGGCTGCTCTTGGGTTTCCCGGGAGCATTTTCTTCTCCAGGCTGACCAGCCCCAGCTCTCTCAGCCTGTCCATGTAGAGGAGGTGTCCCGTCCCTTGAATCATTTTTGTGGTCCTCCTCTCAACACACAATTCAACAGGTTCATATCTCTCCTGTACTGAGGACTCCACATCTGGGTACACCTCTCCAGGTGAGGTCTCACCAGGAGAATTTTGACTGGGCTGTAAGTACTTTTGAGCCTACATTAATATCTACATGATTTTTTCCACACCTTGCCTGAGGCTTAATCTGTAGGTGTTCCTGTAAGCATGCCAGTTGGATTAGATTCTACGCAGAACACTCCCAGCTCACATCTTTTTTTTTTTCTCCAGTGAACCTTTTTCTGTAACTGTGTTATGTACAGATATTTTTATGATCGGGAAGTCAACCTGCACTAAAGATTTTCTTCCTCAAGCAAGCAGATTTGCAACTACAGTATAATATTTTATTAGGCCCATTCACCCTTCTCCTGCCTTAGGCTAAAGGCAACACTTGCAGCACCACTCCTCTTTCATTGCTACTATTAAAGGATCTACTATGAGCTTCCATAATTACCTGCCATTGGGTAGCCAAAGGAATACTATTCCAAAAAGAGACTTTGTTTCTAGTACACATAATTTCTGAAGAATGACAGAAATGTCTCTTGCCTCTGAAGAGAGCAATGCACAGCTGCTACATGCAAGTCAATACCTGTGATGTTGAATCCATACCGAGTGGGGACAGAAAGACAAAAAAAGTCATGGAAACTCTTGCATGAAATACAGCGTTTCTAGAGAAGCTGATTCATAAGTAAGAATGAGCCAGCTTGGCTGAACTGGAAAGAAGCGTTTCCTGGGCAGCTACTGAAAATACCTGGCTAGGATACTTACACTTTTATTTTCCCCTTTATTTATCAACACTTAAGAGATCATGTTCAGGAAAAACAAATTAAAAAAGCAAAACAAAAACAATAAACCCCAAACCATTAAAATAAATAAAAAAACCTAAATAGATAATTGCAAGCTTCTGAGAGTTGTGAACAGGATCTCTAAAAAGCTACCTTAAAGGAGTTCCACTCCTGCCTTCAAGACTTGTTACCATTTTCATGCTTCACTGCAATATAACTATAAAATATCAAGGCTTTTAAAAAGAGCTTCTTTCATTTTTCCCTACAAAGCAGATCCTAAAAAAAAAAATAGCACCTAAAATTGCAGTTTTTAAAGACTGTTTAAATGGCAGCCTGCAGAACTGATAAGCAAACTTCTTGATTCATTTGATGTCTTGAATTACTCAGATGATTAAAATAATGATCAAGCAGTTCAGACTCAAAATGGAAATTAAGATTTCTTCCCCCACCCCATTATTTTAAATTCTCCAGGGTAAAAGGTGGAGGAGTAGGGAGCATTCATGCCCCCAGAAACAACTAGTGACAAGTTACGATATTTCAGGCTTCTGCAGATTCTTTGCTGTTCTGACAAGTCAGATAATATCTTTTTAGATTTACAGATTCCAGATCTTAACTTCATTAAGTCCATTTTGTTCAGCCCGTATGACTTTGAAGACTTTTCAAACAGAAAAGGCAAGGTCAGCCAACAATTAACTAGTTGCTGACACATACTTCACCATCAGCCTCACATAGGTATCTTGCAGAAAATAAATCCAAGCCATTTTAGAGAAGAAAACTTCATTCTGTATGAAGGGTATTATCCTATTCCTCTACTATTACTTTTGAAATAGAAATTTTAATGTCTCATTACATTGTTGTAAAGAAATGCTGATAGCATAAGGCTGCTAGCTATTTCAGGAGGGTAAATTTCTATGTCTCCACAATATCAGAAAGAAAAGCATGTTGCCTGTTACACTGATTTCTGAAATAAACCTTTGCAACTGTCCTGAAACCTTTGCAAACAGGCCTGATAGATATTGTGCAGCTGAGAGTTTTTGAGTTTGGTAACCTGAGGAAAGAAAATACTCACTGAGGATCTTTAGAGCACATTGGTACCGGTATCATCATTTTATGGCAAATGCAGATTTTCACTGTTTTATATAATCATTCCTCCATGACAAACGAAATATGAAGAAAAATAACACAGACATTTGAATTTATAAAGACAGAATCTGCAGTACCAGCATTTTTTATCATGCAATTACAAAGCTAATCCTTACCTTCCTTTGAAATCAGAAGTCAAGACTGCAGTACAGTTCTTTGGCCACACCATTACCATAGATCAACCCAAATCTATTTTAAATGTGTTCTGTTAAGTGCCAGTATGCAACTAAAACACTGGGAGAGCATCTTTTCTTCCCTGCCCATAAGAAAGAAAAGATACCAGACTGAAAGTAGACAAACCTGGAGCATTCTTTATCATTTCACATTTCTCTTCCTCCTTGTCTAGTTTATCCATATCAAAATCCTTACAGTTCGATTTTGTGATAAAATTTGCATGCAGCAGTCATAAATCTACAACAAAGAATCTCTCGAAAAAGGAAGTAAAAAAATGTGCATTTTACATCCTTACAGTGTAAGCAGAGGTGCTTCCAGTGACATTTTAAGTGTCTGGCACTACCCTGTAGGAATCACCTATGAGTAAGTCCAATATATCTGTTTAGTTTCAGAGTAATTTTGTGTAGCTTGCATATCTGGAAAACAAATATTTTAATATTTGCAATAAAGATGCAGATACTAACCTGCCAGGGCCGATCCCAATCAAGAGGAATAGGAAATGCTCCAAACCAACCTCCTAGTATACTGCACATTGTAGTAATCTGTAGGCTGTTTTCCCAGATGGACATAGCTCTGTAAAAACAGTGTGTCATAGAATTTCAACAGCAGCAAATGTTACAAGCTTAAAATGATGTGAAAATAAACACTGCAAAGTAAATATAGACTGCATGTTACACCCCTTAAGCTGCACTGCATCCAAGTTCAACTGCACAGGAGGCAGGATGAATTTCTTGCATGCTGGCAAATTCTTTTTGCACAGCCAATCAAGACATATAGTGTATGACAACAGATGTTACTGACTCTGGTTCTCAGTTATAGCCTCCTACGAGCAGTGACTTCAGAAGTTTTGGAAAACTTTTATTAGGTAAGTACTTATTGTCCATCATCAGTTTACCAAGTGATTATTTTGCATTCCTCAAGCCATGGACTTTTCAGTTCTTTGCATATTTCATAACACTGCAGGGCACAGCACTGAGAGACATGAGTTCAAATCCTTACTCCAAATCAGTAAGATACAAGATCTGAATCTTAAATTTGCTGCATCTCATTATAAACACAAACCTAGCTTTAGCCAATGAAGGAAAAAAAGATGGGGTGGTTTTACAGCTAAAAGTCCAGATGAACTGCAAACCTGAAGCTTCACAAGTGACGTTTGGGTTGCGTGAAAAGAAAGCTTTTAACCTTTAACCCTTGCTTTGAAGAGTCTACAGTTTTAGACTTTACTTGTGAGTACATGTAACTCACTGCTGCATTCAATGGTGACTGAACCACGTACAAGCATAGGACAAACAGTTCCTACTGCTTGCAAAATAAAAGTCATACTGATTATAATATTTATAATGCAACGCTGACATTTTGGGCAGAAACAACACTATTCATTCTACACTAATTCCATCGCTGCAACTTACAACTCTAGATTTGAGCACACCATTCTACGTTATCGTAACTTCAACAAACAGAAAGCAAAAATTGTAAATTTTTTCCAGAAGCTGAATAACTGAGCTGTGAGCCAGTATGGAGAGGAAACCATTCACTGCAGCCCTAAAGCAGTGAAAGAGGCAGCAGAATACACTAAGGACTGACTGAGGTACGTTTGTATCACACAAGACATCCTATCTGGTAAACGTACGCACATACTGCTGCGCCATATGGAGTTACTAGATTGAGTCCAAAAGCAAAATAACAGAATGAGCAAGGCACAGTGCCCAAGGGAAGAACAGTTCTCGGTAGTTTGGCAACAATTTGAGCTTCTAATCCAAAGCATGGACCTAGGCCTCTCAAACATGGCATGACTTGACCTCCAGCAGTATTACCACAGTAACAATGCTTTGATTGTTTGCTTTTCTGCATGGAGTGTCAGCTATCAGGACTTTTGTAGGTAGTCACCGATGCACCACACAAATCCTTCATTAGTTCGAGGAGCAATATTTATAAGCTTTATTTATACACATACACACATCTATATGCATTCATACGAAAACTAAGTTTTATAATTGCTGTACTTTTAAACCACTGATAAAATATAACTGAAACCATTCTGCAGGTAAAGCTAGTGATATTTAAGATGGTAAATGATGACTAGCAGCAAAATAACATTTTAAAACCTCAAATCATTTCAAACCTTATTCATAATACAAGTTGAGAGCTGTTTTAAATAACATTTGAATTAAGAGGTTAGTTAACATCATAAAATAATGTATTAAAACAGATCCTGGATAGACAAGATGAAGAACTCTGCGCCATGGCAGGACTGAAATACAAAGCAGCGCACCCCTTTGATGATGCCCACCGTTACAAAGGACATTTCCAAGTCTGTGAGAGTATGCAGTACTGACAAGTGACGAAATGGGAGAAATGAAAACTGGACAAAGCACTTCTGTACTTCACTTAGTTCATTTAATTGCTCAAGAAGTGCACACAGCTTAAAAAGATGAAGCGTGTGAAATTTTCTATCTGAGGTACAACTGCGTTGCATGTAACTGTTTTCTGCATTCCAACAAAGCAGTATATCCCTGACCCCACCAACATCCCCCCACCCTTATGTAGCAAACAACAAACCTGCAGTGCCACAGATCACACTATACCATGCAATGGCACATCGGATCTGACCCTTACAGGCAAGCAGACTTAAAGACTGACCTGCTTTGAATTCTAATTGAAAGTGATTTTACTCCAGGTGACTACTTTGCTAGAAGTGCTGCAATTCCAAACAGAGAAAGCTAAGCACCTCCGCAGAAAAAAAAAAAAAAAAGCACTTGGCAAGATTTCTTTCAAGATATTTATGCTGAATGACTCAATTGTACCATAGCTATTACAGTGCAATAGATGACATAGCACAAGTTACTTGGATGTAACCTTATGAATAGTCCTCCAAGGAAATATTAGGTCTAACAGTATTTTCACACTAGGCCACCACCTTAACATAGCAGAAAGATTTCACAGCTATCCAGAGCAACAGCTGGCTAATTAACATTAAAATCTGTCACTAGTTTACATTTGATTTATTAAGATAAACTTTCTTTTTATGGATGCCCTCTCCTATATTTCTGTAAAGACAAAAGCACAGCATATCTTGATCTTATAAATACTGCAAACGAGAGCAACAAACATAAATGTCAATGATTATTTCAGTCTAAGTTGTACACGTATTTTTTAAACAATTCCTCTTTCATTCTACACTAGACTCCTACTCAAACTTTCCAGCTTGCTGTGCCAGTGCAATTCAATTCTCTAAACTGTTCTTTCAAGGCCAACAGCCATGCTGATCTTACCTAAATGCCCTTTTCCTCCATTCAACCGGTCCCACCTCATTCCACATGGTTAAGCCAGGATATAACCTTTGAATAAATCATTCCTACACTCAGTTAACATCTAAGTGCTGGCAACTCATGGAATTCACGAGGTCAGGTGAAAAAGCACAGAATTATTTTCAAAAGAGCAACTTACTACAACCCATAAAAAAAACCTGCTACAATATTTCTCCATAATCTATCTTCATTCAAAGGGTTGCATAACCAAACATCATTATTAAATGCACATTTATTCAGATAAAGTCACACGGCTCGCTATTAACAAGCACAAAACGCTATTAACGCGTACAAAAACATCATAGCAAGACAATCCTGTTTCCTATGCAAATAATTACGCTGAAATAACATGAAGATCTGGACTAGGAAAGAAATAGACACGCATTTAAAATCTAACCTGGCACAAAGACAGACGGTTGTCAAACATTTGTTACTCGATTTCACCTATTATTTCCTGTTGCAAAACTTCCATAGAAGACCAAGTGAAGCAGCAATGATTTGTTTTGGCTAAATAACTCTATGATTTTATTAAATTCTTGCGAGGTATCACTTTTTTTACTCTGTTCACTGAAAACAAAAACCAAGCATAATCAACTTGGATAAGGATTTAGATACTTCTCAGTAATCTGAGAACTGATATAATACAAAAGCCAATACATAAACTACTATAAACAGTTTCCAATTTCTTATTTCTGATCTTCTCTACACAGAGTAACTAAACATAACTCCCTTCATTCAGCAGGACAATACAAATTTTTGTTTTCTTTTGAGATGAGAGTTTACCCTTACGAACTGTTATAAGGGAATGAATGCTAATATCTTATTAAACTTCAAGTATATGTGGAGCTTCTTTATGTTTCAGAGTCCCAGCCTTTCAACAATCCTGTTATTAGGGAGTGAAAAAAGGCAAAAGAGATAGAACATTTCTGAAGAATATATTACCCTTGACACACACTAACGTAACGGCTTTTACTAGGTAAAAAAATATTATATTCATTTTAATATGCTCTTGAAAAAAATGAATGCTTGAAACCTCTGACACTGAAAAAAGCTTTCTTCGAAATTTGAAAAAGAACAAGGGCAAAGATTACATATTTAAGACCACAGTAAATTATATATTATTTTCACAATTACATTCAAGTTAAAAATACTGTTAAAATAATATTGATTTTAGCTTTCTATTCCTACTCTAAAAAACTGTCTTTATAGAGCTAACATTGGATCAAGCACAAGATTCTTCCTCTACAGCTCACTCACAGGTCTCCTCTTTATCATAATCATTATACTGGACAGCAGGATGCTTTCACACCAGTAAAAT
The DNA here is from genome assembly GCF_002078875.1 of Numida meleagris. Taxonomy (NCBI): domain Eukaryota; kingdom Metazoa; phylum Chordata; class Aves; order Galliformes; family Numididae; genus Numida; species Numida meleagris. Next base: position 26,710,508 of record NC_034411.1, read on the forward strand.
GCTCACTTGAAACTTTACCTCCTTCAAACACATACAAAGTAAGGCTTAGTCTCTGGACATAAAATCTGAATCAGTGTGTTCAGAATAAATAATAATATTTTTGTCAGAAAAGGATTCATAGACCTGTAATTACAAAAGTGAAACAACACCCATAATTCAGAAAGTTTCCTTCCGCAAAATAAAATAATAATAATTATATGATATTTACATCAATTCAGTCCATTTCTATTCCGGATAAAAATTAGAATAGAACAGAACTTACCCATTTCTACTAAATACCCGTATCCAAGCTTGTACGTTTGGTCCCAGCAAACATAAACATTGTAAAGTAGTAAAGGTAGACAGGAGAACTGCAAACAAAAACGTCTCAGTCACTGACCTACAAAGAAGCAATATAACAAAATTATGTTGTAAGTACTAATTTCCTAAGAGTTCCGAGATGTAGGAAAAAATAATTCTTAATCAACTTGTGAAAGCACACGTGCTTTCTGAAGCCTCGTGTAGAAAAACAAAGCTTTTTCTTATTATTCTAGAACAGTTAAGAAAGGTAGAAGAAAATTACTATTATCTGTTGCCTCAGCAAAGGCTGAAATGTAGTTTATTAGCCCCTGATACCTGTATCATTCTAAATACAGGTTTATCTCATACAAAATGTCAGTTTTGAATACTTGGATGTTTATTATTCAATTTATTTTTCTAGTTTGACATTGTGGAAACAGCCATGAAACCAAACACCACTGTTAGTCTGTCATCTCTCTCAGGAATCAGTTAGGTTGCTTTCCGGTTCTCCTATTTTGTTTTTTTAGTTATACCTAAAAATTTACAAATATCCAAAGGATGAAAGATATGCAAGATGCTTATTTTATAATCTTAGGAGAAAAATAATTAAATGAAACTTAGAAAGCGTTTGTACCCATACAAAGACTGAGTGAAACATGGAAAAGTCTTGTACCCCTACGTATAACAAACATTAAAGTAAAACAAGTTGTTTCTAACTGTCTCACAGAACAGATCTCCAAACACATAAAATCTGTAAAAGCCAAATTCTACAAAGACAGCCACCCTGCTTCCTCCAGCCAGGAGCTTATTTTTTAACTTTCAATGTACCAAGTAATATATAAGAATTTATACCAATATCTGCAAGGAGAACTCCCCCTTAAAGCGTTTAGAGAAAAATAGGGTCTTCTGACTTACTCTATGAGAGGTGCTCCATAAAGAACAATAATCGCATGAAATAGTATGCAAGACATGAAAAAGTATAGACAGCATTTTAGAAATCTGGATATCTAAAAAAGAGCAATAAAATATCAGAATAATGTTTCAAAAGTAAAGAGAATATAAATAATACACTTAGCTTATATGTATCTAATCAACATTATCACACACTACTCTTTCTTTAGATGTTCAATTTTAGCTACAGAACAGTATGTATTCAAACAGGTATCCTTTAAATGATGAATTAAAAAAGACCCTGCTCACTCCATCTAACATTTCTTCATCCATCTTATTTTAATAAAACAAATATAAAATATACAACTAGAAATGACAAGATAATTTAATCAGAGATGGCTTCACATTCTGTGAAAGATGCCTTTTAATAAAAGTAAAAATATTTCAAAATAAGAATGTACATAATATGAAAAAAAGACGTTCAGAATCAAAGGCAGTATTTAAAACTACAAGCCACTCTGTTTTGAAACTTGGCATCCTACATTCTAAACCCCTCTGAAAAATGTCTGTGACTATCTGTAGAACTACATACAACTATCTATGGAATTAAATGACAGTTTCTGGGTACTCACTACACCATACAGAAGGATGGACACTGGATAAACACATCTGGCTAGGCTTGTTCTGATCAAGTCACAAATGGAAATCCATATCTCACTTGACCACTTCTTTGATATATATTATTTATGCTAGACTGAGATGAAACCTCACCTAGAAGACATAAGCCTACTTCATTTTCAAATCACAGATGGTTAAAAGCCTTGTTTTCCATGGTGATTTTATGTATTTTGCATCCCCTCTGTCAGCAGAGTTAAGATAACCAGTTTTAGATACAAAGATACTTCCTTCTTGAATGATTGCTTAACTCTTTAAGAATCACTGTAAGAGTATTGCAACCTGTCTGACTCAGCTGGTGGGAGTGCACGACTCAGCTGACTTCAAATTGTATTCTACCTCCTGATCTAGCTGTGTTCTACTCCAAATTTGCTCTCTTCCAACCTGTTATATTGGGAATCATACCTTTTGTGGTTCTGTTACAAACTGTAACTACAAAAAGACCTCCCAGATTTAGATTCTTCTGTGTGCAGATTTAATCATTCAAGGAAATGCAATCATTTTGGCACTTTTTTACATCACTTTTTTAACGTTTACCAACTTTCATAGAATCACAGAATGGCTTAGGTTGGACGGGGCCTCAAAGCCCACCCATTTCCAACCCCCTGCCATGGGCAGGGCTGCCTCCCCACCACAGGGCTCCCCAGGGCCCCATCCAACCTGGCCTTGACACCTCCAGGGATGGGGCACCACAGCTTCTCTGGGCAGCTGTGCCACTGCCTCACCAACTTTAAGTTGTAATGAGCTCTTCTCTCCTTTACATCTCAAGTCTTACACATTAGAAACTACGCAAGAATGAAGTGTCCCTTGGCAACACTGAAGGTCAGGCCTAGACTGTGAATTGACTTCCGTGCTCGTTCTGGTGTGCTCTGATTCCTGCCAGCATGCAAACTGCTGGTGGTCAGTGTTAGTCAAGCGACTACGAACCACAACCCGTGGGCAAGAAGTGGCAGGGGACGGCTCACCCCAGCGGGCTGCTGGCAGGTCCAGAAAGAGTTAAGCTCTGCAATAGCTCCAGCACGTGCTGCACTCCGCTCACTCATGGAAAACAAGAATTCACCACCAAAAGTTGTAACTTCTTTCTCATCCCATCATTTCAGAGACAGATTTAGCATCCTCTCCACATCACTCAGTAGGAATCTAAGAAAAAAAAAATCTTACCTTGTTAGACAGGGAGCTTCTCTTAGAAGAAAGACTTGGCTTTAGGATTAAACACAAGGTAATGTTAAGGACGCTAACACAAACAGAACAAACACACAGCCACGTGAGGTGCGTGCCCAACACAGAGAACCCATCCAGGAATAAAGCCGGCACGACTGCCGTCAGCACGACGGAGACCACGCAGAGCAGGTTGGCAGCCAGCAGCCTCCTCAGCTCTACCTCCTTCATCGCGCCCTGCCTCCAGCCACCTGCAAGACAGCGAGCGGCACCCGGTCACCAGGACGCAGCAGCACCAGCAAGGCGCTCAGAGCGCTCTGGGGGACAAAAGGGCTTTCTCGTGGCGGAATAACGACCCCCGCGCTCCCCCAGCGTCCCGGGCAGGGCTGGCCCCATAGGGCGGCCTAACAACGCGCCGGGACCACCAGGCCCTTACCCGGGGCGCCGGCCGCCCGGCAACGGGATCGCGTCAGCTCCGGGGCGGGCCCGGAAGCGGCGGGTGTTGGGCTGGGCCGCCATGGTGTGCGAGAAGTGTGAGTGGGGCCGGCTTGGAGGGGTCCGTGGTATTAGGCGAGGGCGCGGGCAGCGCAGTTCTAACCGTTTCTTTCGCGATATTTCCTTCCGCAGGTGAGAGGAAGCTGGGCACGGTGATCACTCCTGATACGTGGAAGGATGGGGCGAGAAACACCACAGGTAGCGTTGGTCGCACGGCGTTCCCCGCAGGTTTTCCTAAGGGCTCGGAGCCAGCTGGGCTGCCAGGCTGCCACACAGCCCTAACGGCTGTAGTAGTTAACCGGGTTAACGCTTAACTGCTGTAGATTCTTAGCGCGCAGTGAAGATTTGTTTGCCTTGAGCTTTCTGCCGTTGAACTTGTCCACCTCGTTGCAGCCTTCCAGTATTTAAAATGGGATAAATAGGAGGAGAGTCAACTTTTCACTTGAGTAGATAGTGATAGGACAAGGGAGAATGGTTTTAAGCTAAAGGAGGGAAGGTTTAGATTAGATGTCAGGGGAAGTTTTTTACTGAGAGAATAGTGAGGTGCTGGAACAGGCTGCCCAGAGAAGCTGTGAATGCCCCATCCCTGCAGGTGTTCAACACCAGGTTGGATGGAGCCCTGGGCAATCTGGTCTAGTACCAGATCTGGAGGTTGGTGGCCCTGCCTGTGGCAGGGGGGTTGGAGCGTAATGATCCTTAGGGTCCCTTCCAACCCAAGCCGTTCAATGATTCTATGATGATTTTTCCCCTCGTACGGAAGGATGATACACAGGGCCTATGCATGCAAGACATGAAAAAGTATAGACAGCATTTTAGAAATCAGTGCTTCACCTCACTCTGACCACACGTGCACATATGTGGCAGCTGGAAGCTGGGTTCTTTCCAGTGTGCTTCAAACTGAGAAATGTATTGCCTTGTGGTTGTATTCTGTTTATAGAAAGCGGTGGCCGAAAGCTGAACGAAAACAAGGCACTGACCTCAAAGAAGGCAAGGTTAGTATTTAATCCTGATTTCAGCTTAAAAAAGTCAATTTTCTGTAACTGAGACCTTGCTTTCTCACAAAGCAGGGCAACTCCTCAAAACTTGTCCAAAAAACACCTTTAAATTTTTTTTTGGAGAGAGTTACAGCATATTATTCCTTGGTGAAAGTCTGTCCATACGTATTTCATGGGTGTTTTCTGTGGAATCACAGAGCCTGGGCAGCTGTATTGCTGCAGGCATCCCTGAAATTGGAACGAATTGGTGTTTGTGTTAGGTGAGGAGCTGAAAAGGCTATCTGTCCCTGTTTGTTGCAGGAGAGTTGGACTAGATGATATTTAAAGGTCTGTTCCAACTCAAGTGATTCTATGATCTTCCATGCTAAGAATGCCTGTTCAATCTCTTGAGCATCTCCTTAATGTCTAAGGGACATTCCATTACCTTATGCCAGGGGGTAAGCCATTGCTGGAATGTATTTTAAGTTCAAAATAATCTTGTATCTTAATAAAATTATACATTTTTAGTTCGGCTTTTATTAAAATTATTAATTTTATAATGCAAGAAATCTCTCTTAATGGAGAAAGTGGGAGTTTTTCTGTAGAAATTCTGTAGTCTATTAGAGATGACCTCTTTATGTCCCTTTTCTTATAGTTTTTGCTGGAGTTTCTGTGCCCTCTTGCTCAGCCTTTTTAGTGTGAGGTGAAGGAAGTACTTTATTTCAATGTGTATAAATAGAGTATGTTTCCATTTTTCCAGGTTTGATCCTTATGGAAAGAACAAATTTGCAATATGTCGAATCTGTAAGAGTTCTGTCCATCAGCCAGGGTCTCACTATTGTCAAGGATGTGCCTATAAAAAAGGTGAGTTTCACTGAGTATCATATTACCCCACTTTGGTTTGAAATTATAGAGCAAGTAGAACTATTGAGTTTGTTCTCTGTTGCAAAGAGAAGGCAATGATGAGATTTAATTGCTACTTCCAACTACTAGTAGGAAGGTGTAGAAAAGATGGAGGCAGGCTCTCCGAGGTGCATAGCAATAGAGAAAGAGTGCAGAAGACTTTAATTCCATACAAATAAATCAATTTTCATCACAAGGGAGGTCAAATATTGTAATAACAGGGTTTCAGAACCCTTATGAAATCTCTACTAGACAATATAAAATTTTATCAGTCTTGTGAGTTTGAGAGGGTAAGCAGAAGGGCTCAAACTTGTAATCTGTGGGGCTGAAAATAGAGTAACATGAACTCAGTTACCGTATCAATATTGAAGAATTCACTTAGCGCACAGACATGGGGTGAATGAATTGTTAGATGTAGAGCCACAGCTAACTCGTAATGAGTTTTGTTTATGGAATAACCGTAATTGTTCTACAACTGCACACTGTGTCACTGAGTAAATGGTTTAGCAGTCTGCTATAGGAGGGCTGCCTTTTCTAGTTGCAAGATGCTCACCAGATGGCTGCCTGAATTCCGTATGATAGAACCTTGTTCTGTCTTAAATTTATCATTGATTTGGGTGGGCTTCAGGATTTTATTTTTGTCTGCACGTGCATCCTTCCAGGGAGAAACCTCATAAATGTCAGAAGTTAAACTTCTAATTCTGACCATCAAAGACTGTGGTTGTGGCATGTTTCTAGAAGCAGCTGCAGTCTTAATGCTTGATGCTTCAACTGTTGCATGTCTCTGAAATCTAGAGACCATCTAAAAAGTTTGTTATTCCTCGCTTTAGATCGGGAGTGAACAGTGTATGGAGTGGATTTTGAACTCCAAAGTAAATAACAAAGCACGTTCCCTCCTGTTCTCTTTCCTAATGGACTCTTAGATGTGTGTCCAATCAAATGATGGCAATATGTAAAAACTCATGATTTGCAGAGAGGCAACAGAGCTGTCAGGTTTTTTTTTTTTGTCTGCTGATGATTGATTTCAAAACAAGATGTGTCTTACTGGATGGAATATTTGGCACCTTTCTGTTTTAGAGAAAGGGGGGAAACACTGAAGAAACTCTCCCTTCTGCCCCTGCTGTACTTGTGTACTTTTTGCTGCTCCAGTCTTCTGGCTGGCCAGTCTTTGGGTTTAGGTCAAAGTCCTCTGGGTCATCAGTCATCTTTACTTCAACTCTCAGCTATTCTTGGTGTCCATTATATTTCTCTCTTCTACTCTGTAAAAAGCTTAATTCTATGAAACTGTATTCCTCTCAGCTTTCTCAATTGTCAGTTGATCTTTCATTTAGCAGTCAGTTTCTTGCTGCTTGTATTTCCTTAGCCTAGCTACTTTCTGTCCACCTCAGGCTACAGGAATTATAAAGTTTAGTAACGCACTGTTTTTACCCATTTACCAATTGAGATCTTTTCCTGGCTGTCCTCCAGCAGTTCAGCAAATTAGAGGCTTCAGGTGCTGCTGTGAATCATAATGCTCTTAAAATTGACTTTATTTTTTAAGTCGAAGTATTATGTGTATACTGCAAATACTAATTAGTGTTAAAAATCACATTACTACTTCTGAATGTGCAATATCTGGTCAGAAGGTGCACAGGTAGATTGTCAATTAGAGGTCTTTAACAGTTTCTTGAAAATTATCCTTACAAAAACATATAAACAATGGTTTTGAAGGAAATACAATGATTGTTTAATAATTTACACACCTTCTGTGTGTTTGTAGGCATCTGCTCAATGTGTGGCAAGAAGGTCTTGGATACGAAGAACTACAAGCAAACTTCTGTCTAATTACACTGATCAGTTTTTCATGAACTTCTGACTTCTGCATCTTTGTACATTTACCTTTCTCCAATATTGTTTGTGAATATTACTTTCTGGAAGATAATACGCTTACTTGGAATGAGTTTAGAGGTGAAGACAGCCTGGTTGTTTCTGTAGAAATTAACACAATATTTGATTTTTGTTGTTTTAGCACTAATGTTAACTAATATTTAAAGGTAATGGTTTGCAGCAGCTGATACAGTTCAATAGGTTGAAACTATGTTACTATCATATCAGATCCTTGAGATTAGCACTTACTGTTCTGTTCTATCTTGAATGTTCTGCTTGTCTGGTGGTAATACTTAACAGATACATAAAATATGAGCTTACATCACCTCATTAAAGTACTATCGTTATTTAGTTCTGTGCTTATAGGTATTTCTATTTATGCTCATCCCTAACTATTACGTCCTGTACTTTGAAGTGCTACTTTTCAGAGTTTAATTCCACTGTTCTGATTGAACAGTAGGGTTTGTTGAATCACAAGCTGTTAAACTACTAAAATGCAGCGTGCTACTCTGCCACTTCTTACTTTTGCAGCAAGATTGATTAGCTAGTCCCCTGTCAAATCCTAGGCAGATTTTGCATACAGCATCTGGTGGCCCAAGGCAATAAAATAATGAGCATCAATTTCTAATGCCGGGTCTCAGTCTCCTGATTTCCTAAGTTAGTCTGGTTTCTAAACACTTGTTTTGAAACTGACTCTTGAATTCTGTGATGTAATCATTTATATAAATGTCAGATTTGAAAGATCAAAACAGGCTGCCTTCTCCTTAGCACTGTTTGGAGATAAGACTTGAAGCAAGCACCTGTGAACATGTGAGGCTGCATTTCTTTCACCCTTTTGTGATTTCTACATAAGAAAGCAATTTCTCTTACAAAAAATAACTTGAGTCCGTGGTGGGATTTTAACTAGACCTATTTGTTTACTCCTCTTGCCATCTCTTCTTGGCAAGTTCTTAAGTTTTGCAACTTTCAACAGTAATGGAGACAATATCATTAGGAATTTCCCTGTGAATAGATTTTTCTGGTTTAAGTTTCCTTTTGTTCTTTCATTTGCTATGAAGGAGACTGTGTGTATGATAGAGACTGAACAATCACTGTTCTTTCCGTGTGTCAATGTAAAAAACTGAACAGAAAGTGCATGGATTAGCTCGTGTACAGCAACAATTTATTCTAATGTCACTGTTCATCTCTATGGCACATTCCTTGTACAGATGAAAAATGTCAGTAATGGGCTTCAAGCTTTGAACCAAGTGCTTCTCAGTACAACTGTAAAAACATTTCAACCATTTGACAAACAAACCATGAGGTAGCTGTGAAAGCCAAGTAGTTAGTATTATATATGGATCGTTGTCCTATGTAGCGACAATTCTATAATTCACAGGCCCTGGCAACCATCCAGAGACCCAAATGCGACCATGGTTATTGCTGAACATATGTTCTGGAGAACATCTTTCCTGCCGTGCTGGAAACAATAATTTGTAGTGAGGTCAATGAATTTGTTACTGTCCGCTGGATTTATGTAAGGCAGTTGTGTTGAAGGGTCTTGCTTGAAAGTACTTGTTTTCTGCCTCTTTTTTGTCCTCTACAGTTGTAGGGTATTTTATGTGCAAGTGGTATCACTTATTGCTCTGGCAGTATTGCATTATACGTATGAAGACTACTAGAAGTAAAGGTTGTAAGCCAAGTAATTGTAACCACGTGAAAGGATTAACCGGGGGAATGTACCTGGACATCTATGCAAGTCACTTCTTGTGGTATTAGGTGACATTTAAAAACAATTGCAAAAACTCCCACGTTTATAGAAGGAAATCTAAAAATCACAGGTAAGGTGGTTTTAGGATTTTTAACGTACTCTGTAAGACATTGGTAGGAGTTCCTGTGGTTTTTTAGAAGATAAAATGGATATATATATATATATATATTTCTCCTCCCTTAGTTGAATTGGACAGTTTTCAGCAACTTAAGTTTCCAGCTTAGCCTTCACCTTCAGCTTTTTGGTGAGACTTGTTCAAGGTGATTTCAGGTGACGTATTCTCTAATGTTCTGCAAACTCTTCATTCTTTGTGTATTTGTTCTGTGAGTTTTGCCATTCTATATATTAGCTTTTCTTGCCTGTCTAATGTTTTTCAGCATCTTTATTTCCAAAATATGGCTGTTTGTAATTCTTGAATGCATTGTATCAATTGAAGGTTATTACTCTCTGCAAATACTGGTATTGAGTGAACGTGTACTTCATTTTGTAACATGTAAATAATATGGTTCTTTGTTGACAATTAGTTTGTGAATGGAGCTTTTATGCCCTATTACTGGGCAGCTGCTTTTGCTTGTTACAGTGCATCTCAGGTGGAAAAAGGGGAGGGTTAGGGTTTATTTTATTTTTTTATTTTTTGAAGTGGTTACAGATGGTGCCTGTTCCAGTGGTTTGCACATGCTTGGGATCTTTCATCTCAGACCTTTCTACTCTCATGAGAGGTGCAATTCCTGATGACTGATGTAGCAGTCAGCTTTCAGAAATACCCATTTTCTTCAGAAATCATTGTTTTGAAGACCTACTACTATAAGTTCGTATCTCAGGCCCTGTTCTGCCTCTCTGCACTATGGTTTAAATTTGTATACTGGTGCAGTATAATTGCATTGCCATATGAAAGCATTTTTTGATGATATTAGAAATGTCTCATTAGCATGTGATGCCTTTCTTGCAACATTACGCCTTGAAAAGCAAAGGAAGATCTGTTATGGAAAGTTGCCACTTTTGTTTAATGTGTTGAGAAGAACAAATTAATGTTCCCAGATGATCAGACTGTCCTCTAGTTCACAGGTTATGTAAGAGATTTGTGCTGCCAAACTGAGTTGGATTAGAATTTGCCTCAGTACTGCTGAATTCCTACTGTCCTTGCTCTTTCTGCATGTTTATTGGCTAGAGCTATTACTGAGCTACGTACAAGCAACATTTTGATGCAGATTTCTGAGAAAAACAAAGGCAATCGCTATAAAAATATTTCTGTGCCTGCAGCAGCCAAACAGATGAAAACTGAACAGAAACCACTGCAGAGTCTTTGTTGTGCCCTCACATTCTTCCCATCGTTCCCATTTGCTCCTCTGATTGATTTACCCTCTCCTTACTGCTGCGTCAGCTAGAGAAAGGACCGCTCGGGTTAGTCATTTGGAGATGCTGTTCTAAGGCATTAAGATTATTTTAATTTTTACCTGATTCTCTGCTGACTGAGCATCGCTCTGCCCAGACTCACTTAGGGCTGCCTTTGTATTATCAGTAAACACAAGAGTTATGTGCAAAAAATAATAAACAATAGATTGAATTAAGCAGCTGCATGAAGTAACACAATGAACCCTGCTACTATATTTTCCTAGCAGAGCTGTACGTTTCCCAGCCATGGAAACAGCAGACCACAGTGTAAGAAATTCATTATTTATTGTTCATTGAAAGACAGTAAGCCAAGAGAAGAAAACAGCACATCCAGGGACAGCGAACTGTAGATTACAAGAAAGCCAATGTAAAATTTCTTAGGGAGTAAAACAGGCTTTCGCTGTGGACGTGAAATGTACAGTGAGAACTTCTGTACCTCTAAGCCTTATGTGCTAATTGTTCAGACAGTGATATTGAAACTGAGCAATGATAATACTTCTGAATTTCTTTCAGTAGAGTTTTTTAGTGCCACAACTGCATGCAAGTAGCATTTGGTTACTTGAAAGAGATTTGTTTATTGTTTACATGAAGAAGTTTTGCTTCCACTGCCTTTGTGTCCACTGGTTGCTTAATAGATATTACTAGAACTGTCTTGTCAGTGAGCAGTGGTTTGGCATGGGATCGTGTGTGTATCTCTTGCTTCCACTGTCTTACAAGTTCACTGGTTTAGGAAGGTCGCAAAGTGCAAAACCAAATACTGTTAACAGGAAAACTCACTTTGAATATCATTAGAGAATGAACACCATTGCCACACTGCAGCTGAGGTTTGCTACTAAGCGAAGATATTTTTACTATCCCCACCAGTAGAACTGGATGGACAATGTGATTAGGCATGAGGACAGCCCTTACAAGTAAGGGCCAAATGTTTCTGTTAGTGAGGATTATAAACGTGCCTCATTGTGAAAAGCAGTTGGCTTTAAAGTAATTTTCTTCCTCCCAGATTTCTGCTTTTATAGAAGAAGTTATCATCTGAAATCCATCAGAAACTGATTTTTCATCGACTCTGATGGGTGGGGGCTGCATTTCACTTAACAAAACTTGCATGAGGCATACACGTGTTCATCATCTCTGGCTAATACCAGCAGAAGACTTCAATTCTCTGTTGATAAGGAGTACTTATTTCGCCCACGTTAGGGCAGCAAGAGCAGATGTGGTGAAGGGGCCTGGACAAATTTGTTTGAAATCTTGCCAAAAAACTGAAGGAAAGAAATGAGGGCAGCCTTCTCCATGTGGGTATTGCCAGTGAAGATTATTTACTTACATGGTTCATCAAGACATTTCAGAAATTGAGTAAATAACAAGTTCAGTTTTCGGGTGTCACAGAAGTGACAGTCAAGCTACCCAATTAAGCAGGCATTTCCAGACTAGATTTCAAATGGTGCAAAAGCTCAAGAAACTACTTCTTCCTTCCTCAGTCTCTCTCTTTGCACTGAAAGACACACTGAACTTGGCAACGTTAGCAGTTCATTAAAAGTGTTTTTCAGAGCAAAGTGTAATTGCTTCCAGCAAATGCACTTACTGTATGCCTGTGCCAGGTGATATTGGGAAAACAAATGCTGAGGTTTTTTTCTGCCTCGTTGCAGTTATGATTAAATATAGCTATTGTTTAACTCTTTCAGTTCATATGCAATCACAGAACTCAGAGTTGCAGTTTTCTCCTGGTGAATGGGTCTCTTCACATGTAACTATAACGTGGTTATTTGGCCACTTTACAGAAAATCACTCCTGGCCATTAGTTTTCTGTTACTGCTTTTGCTGACACAGGGGTAAGAATTTTGTTTCTGTACCTCCCAGACTGTCACAAACACTTACTGTTCTGATGTGTATAATCCTGTTCACTAACACATCAGTGTCACTGGACCTATGTGTGATGGATGGCTGTCGGGGAGCTGGCATCTATCCAAGAATTCTTGGTGTTTGTTTTTGTTTGGTTTGTTCGTTTCCAGAAATATGGCAGCTGGGTGCCAGGGAAAACTTTTTGAAAGGCTATTATATTTAAACAATTTATTAAAAGTTTCAGAGCCTTTTCCATATAAATCTGTATATGACAAGATCATGAGACATGTTTGAAGGTGAATCTGTAGATTTTCCAAGCTTAACTGTCATGTATTAGCAGTGAAATGAAATTTTATAATGACTGCTCTACCATCAAGTGCCACATGCTCTTGCCTTATTCCTGCCTTTATACTGGTGATGAAAAATCAATCCTTGATTGAGGGAGGAAATTGTAATACTAGCAACAGTAAACGAGTGTAATGCACAAAGGTGCACTTCTGTCCTTGAGCTCTTGATAAGCATTAATTTTTCCCTTACAGCAGCACATGAGGTAGATAAATAAGAGCTGTTCAGCTGATTTGTTCAGGGCTACCAAGGAAGGTAGTGTCAGGTTGGGATTAGAACTCATTTAAAAAAAGATGTGGCGTATGGATATTGTTAGGAGGTGGCTTGTGGCTGTCTTTGTTGTGTGTACTACTATATAATTTACCACGTGTCCAGGACAGAATAAGATAAAAGTTTAACACAAGAGCCCATATAATGAAGGAGTTGTTTAATTCAGAAACCAAGTGGAGCATAGTTTTTATATGGTTTGTTTCCTGGAAATGTATTCAAGCAGTTATCCGTAAGACTATATGTATATATTCACTTGAGTGCATGCAAATTTTACCACCAACACTTGGAGCTATACAGATCTTTAATTTATATAAAGATTTTCTCTTTATAACGGTTCAACTTTCAGCACTGGTCAAATTTAGGCAGAGAATGTGACATTTATTAAACATTTTCATACAAAGAACAATATCATTTTAACTTACTGTTATTTGGACACTTACAGGTTATGATATATTTTTCCAATTCTACCAAAGTTTAAGGCATATCCAGGTTGTTGTAGGACAACATTTTATCAAGAAAATGAGTCAACAGGATTATACTGCATTGAGGAGCACACAACTATATCTGAAAGTACAAAGCATCCCTACGGACCTGTAGTGACTGGGAGTGCTGCAAACAGGTCAGACGAGCAGGGTGTGGTGCAGTAGTCATGGTATGACACAGCAGTCTGCACCATAAATCACTTGGGAGGGCACACAGGTAGGGCACTGTCACTGTGTCACTTCCAGCAGTTTGGTCATGGCACCCACCCAGCTGAAAGCCATATCCCCTGTGGCCTCGCTCTTTCTCCAGTGCTGTATGACTTCCAAAGGGCAGCTCACCAGACTACCAAGGGGCTATTTGTGGTAGCAGTGTGGCACATATCTTGCCATACCACTTAGCTTTCACTCCAGTTCTGCCACACAGAAAGGAGGGAGGATGGTGTAAAAGCACATTGCATCAGTCCTGAATCTTCTGGCCGTTCAGAAGATCAAATGTGGTGATTTGAGTGAAAATCTCACCTAAATGCAAGAGTACCTTTGGAGATCTGTACTTAAGTGTATCTTAGGTGGACTTTGTCAGTTGATACTTGGGATGAGTTGGTTTGTCTGATTTCTTAGGTGGGAATGAATAGGTCATTTCAGACTCCAGGTAGGCATTGTGCAGTGAACAGTGAGAAAACGCCTTGTCTGTTTTTTGTTGGGTAGCTATGAATTAAATACTTGCATCTGTCAGCGAAAGTTCTAGAAGACTGCAAGGTGTTCACAAGAAGTGAGAGCAAAGCTGTGAAATAGCTGTTGCTCTCATATGGATTCTCCAAACATAACTCAACTGTACCACATATAGCAATCACTTCCTGGCAATTGTTTTTACTGTTAATACCCTCAAACTACAATTTAGAAGCTGTTTCCATTTAATACTTGATCAGTGTGAGAAATTCTTCCTTGGATTTTGGTTCTTCATGCTAGAATGGCACTGGTGATCACCTTGCTGTTCATCAACTCTGAGCAATGCCATGCATATGTGTCTACAAAATGCTTTGTTAAATGTTCAGTCTTAGTTTACTATCACAAAATCACAGAATGACTGAGGTTGGAAGGAACCTCTAGAGCTTATCTGGTCCACCCTCTGGCTCAAGCAGGGCTACCTAGAGCAGGCTGCTCAGGAGGTATTCTAAAATATTCTTATGTCTCAACAAGAGTTCACAGGAGTATAATTCTTGTGAGAACAGCTCTGAAATGAATTGCTGTTTTCAATAGTCAGTATATAAGCATCAGTTAATCAAGCAAACCCATATATCATCCACTGCGTTTTCCACAGGAATAGTTTTTGTCTTATCTGAAGATCTTTTGACTCTAGAATGGAATTCATAGGGAAAATCTGACTGAAGACAAGTTACCCTTCTTTATCTTTAGAATTAAATACCTAGCAACCCTCAGAAGGAAATAACAGGAAAGGATCAGAACTATGCAGCTGTTCATGACATTAGTGCCATGACATTCATGATATTAATACCAAACACTGTGATTAGATATCAGGAAGTAAGTACAGCAGTTCTACAACCCATGGGCACTCCGGTATATTTCACAGCCTCAGTAATTGTAAAAGCACTGCTTGGTAAGCTGCTCTTTAACTACAGGGAGAAAAGTGGGATCTTGTAAACTCCATTACTTCTGCCAGTACTTGTGAAGTAATGCTGAGATGGTCTTGCTGTGCTGCAGGTATGCTCTATTTAAAGAAGGCATTAGGAACACCTGGTCCTGTTAGTGTAAGCCAGTGATGTACATGTCTCCCATTATATGACTCAGCTGTGCTTGAATCCATTTTCTTGTCCTCACTAGCCCAGTCTGGAGGTAAGCCAGCCCCCATTTGTTTTAATCCATGTAGTTTATAAATGTAGTTACGGTCTTCTAAAGTCAGTATGTGTAAAACTGCTTTTTCTGTGTAACATCTGTCAACAAAAATGAAGAGATCATATTTTACTAGTATGATGTATTTCTAGTTCATTATCAGGCGTGCTGTCACAATTATAGAGCAATCTCTAATATCTATGAGTTGCAGTTCAGAGCACAGTAGGAATGTGATAGAATCACTGACATACTTTTTTATTATTATTATTTTTGGCTCTTTATTATGTGGCGCTGTAATTTGTTTTGTTTTGCATTCAGATGTAGGGAGTTTGCTCATTATTTGATAGCCTTAAATTGTTCAACAGAAAAGAGAGTTCCTCACTTACACAAATCTTTTTTTCCTATCAAAAAAGACTGACTAGTCTGAAAGTTGTAGGTATCCTTGCTTTGCTTACAAAACTAATCTGGCAAACCTAGCAGGTGACCAGCAGGGCCATCAGCAGCTGCCAGTAAAATAAATGTGCATGGTATTAGATCTTAACTACACAGATCCCAGAATCCACCCTTTGTGCAGACCTTAGCACTCTGCCAAGTCCCTCCCTGCTGAGAAGTCTGGGCAATAGGAAAATATTTGCAGCATGCTTATGAGGCTATTTCAGTTCAGGCTGAGGTGCCAACTCCTCAATTAAGCACCTTTCACAGGGAACATTCTGCCAATCTCAGCCTGTAGATGATGGCAAGTGTTCTTTCAGACAGTCTGATTGGAAAATAGGGTTAGAAAAGACAACATTTCTATGGTATGAAAAAGTACTGCCGTGAAACAACTGCAAATAGCTACATTACAATACGCAAACGATAATAAAATCCTATTATGTAAGCTCTAATTTTCTACAAAATATGTATATATTTTGACATCACTGTCATAGTTTTTGTTACCAGTATAAACAAACTGCAGATTATCTGCACTGTAAAAGACCTTTGCCTACTGTGAGTAGGAGAAGGCATTCACAGAACTTGGGATAGAGAAGGACCTTCATTTATGCACTCGGCAGCTGTTCTCTTCTGCAGTTTAGGAGACACAGCAGATCTATCTGCCAGATTTTCATTTCTTCAAAGGAAGCACAACGCTACAGTAGTATCAAGACTTGAGTCCTATTTGTAACTCCAACCTTCTGAGCAGTTCACCACTTTGTCCTGAAAATGAGGCTTGCTTCCTGCACCTTAACAATAGCATTCCACAGACAATAGATTGTCTGTATACAGCTAGTTTCTTTGCAAACTTGCTAAATCAGATACTTTGTAAGTATCTGATGTGTACCTGCAAGAAGAAAGACCATAAATGCTGAATGACTAATAAGATTGATCCTGGTAGGAAAGTAACGTAAAGACTGAAGAGGACTTCTGTGCCAAGTCTATGGGGCCATCCGTGGTCACAGCAGCATAGATGCAAATCAGAAATTGTAAATACTGAGTACTTGAACCATGGTCTTCAAGCCTGTATGTTTTCCTGTTAATTCCACTAGGAAATTCAATGCTGCGTATGAAATTCTGAAGAGGTTCTCATTAGACGTAAAGCATGGTAGTTGCAAACAGTGCACATGTAAAGGTACATTGCAGCTGAGCTGTTAAGAAGCTGACAAACTGAAAGCATGGTTAACATGTATTTTTTCTACAGCACTGGAAAAAAAAGATCTTTGACATTTTAAACAGAAATTTTGTTTTGGCAAACTCCAAAGTGCAGCTAAATGTAGCACAACACTAATCAGGAATAAAAAATAAATCAACACTAAGAAATACCAGTTATCTTTTTCTAGTACAGGAACATATGAACATAGTAAATCTGAATAAATATGTTGATTAAGTGCTTGTGTAAATAGAAAAGTTGCCTTACTGATTAGCAAAAAGAAAACTTAATATAGAGACTACATTGTGCTGCAAATGAACACTGGATTACTAATCGATGAGAAGAAAACTCTTTGGGTGAAATAACAAAAATGTGGAAATGGAAAAGAAGATAAAATTAACTATTCAAATCAGGAGTTTCCATCTGTTGAATTAAATCATAATTAAAACAATGGTTTGAATGATTAAATAAGATGTCTTTGAGACGCAGCTTATATATGTCTGCATTGAGACACAGTAGGATTTTTGTTAAAGAGGAAAGCAGGCAGTTGTATTTTTGCACATTGCAAATGATACAAGCTGCCAGAGATTAACATGGAGTAAGTGCTGGAGCTATAAAAAGAGAAAAGCTTAGGTAAGCAGCACTCGTATAGACAAAGCATACAGCTGAGGAAAAAATAAGAGTTCTACTGGAGAGAAAATAAATTCTAACAAGTGAATGTAGTGGGAGTCTCAGTTGTGAAAGGATTTAAAGATTAATCCAGTGAGTGTAAAACTTGGATTAAGTTTGTCTGACTTTGGATAGAGATACTACCTTTATGTAGAGCAGTCGCTGTTCTGCATCCAACAGTAGATTATCTACAATTGCTCACTGATTTTGCCGTACACATTAAATGTGACATTATTGATTTTCATTTTACTCAAGGAATTAGCTAAAATTAGTCTCTGCAAGGATACCTGCAAGGTCTGTAAAAAAGAAATGGTACTTATCCAGCTGCAAAGAAAAGTCAGAAATTATAGACTCATCAGCCAAACTTTGTGCCATGGAGAGTTTTGGAATAAAACACTGAAGAATCAATATATGTGAGTGCTGAGATAAGACACTGATAACAGTTCACCCACAAGCCCCCCACTATAGTCTGTCATTAGATGAACCAGTCTAATTTTCTTGCTTACGAGAATAACTAGCTTAGCAAGGAAGGAAGAAACAGTAGCGTATATACAGAAAATAACCACCTATGCCGCAATACAGAAGAAATGTTTGTGGGAGCAAAGTATTTTACAAAATACATCTGAGTCAACTAAATAGCGTCGTTCGAGGCTGAATGGACAGAGCTGTCATATTTTAAACAGGGTAAGTAATTATTACGCTCTATTTGATCCTTTTAAACACTCAAATGGAAAATCCTGATAGCAGATTTTAGAGAACGCAAAGCAAAGCTAGAGGAATGAGTTTGTTCACTTAAAAAAGAGAAGGTTACAGGTAGAGATTTTAACAGTTTTCCAGTGCGTGAATGGTTATTAGCAAAATGTAGTGCTCAGCTGCTCTTCATCCTCACAATAGTAAAATATTTCATATGTTAAGCATTTGAAATTTCTTTGCTGTGAATTAGGCTGATTTGTTTTCATCATTCCACTATGTAATGTACTAAAATAATTTATATAGGCATGCTGTAAAATTGTCTTCATTGGAACTTTTCAAGAAGATGGACAAGTACCTTTGTTGTTGGCTTAAACACCTTTTAGCTGAATTTCATGCATGAAGCTGGAGTTTCCTGAAGTCCTTTGTAGCTCTCCATTCTTACATTTCAGCAATTTTAGTTATAGACAAAAGACTCTTTGAGGCAGGATATATCACCGTTGTGTTTATGCAGTGTCTGAAACAATGATGAGGTCATATATAGTACATCTCTCTGCATAATTATCTACAGAGTAGTCAAGAATAAATGCAACTGATAACAAAAGCCAATTAATGCACAGAAAAACAGAAAGTTCAAACAGACTAGAATGGTTATTTAAGATATTTATGTTTATTTATTTATATTTTCTGGTTTGCACATATATATGTCCTCTCTATATTATAATTTATTAATAAGTATCCTTTTTTTCCTCATATGTGATGTTTTATCATTATTTTGCTAACAAATACTATTTACAGTGTTCTTACAAAGTTCTAGTTTTATGTGATTGGCATGCTATGGAAAAGAAAATTGTTCTAATTCTCCCAGAGTTTCCTTGCAATCTTTGATCCGCCCATATTTGATCAAAGCTGGGTACAGAAAAATTTATTGTCTCAAAAAACGTATAGAACAAGATTATTATTATTCTACAATGTGAAATTTCCACCAGCTTTCCCAGACCTTCATAGAAAACAAACCCCAAAACCTAACCAACTAAACACAAGCACCCTTAGTTCGACAGGAAAAGAGATGAACCCTTCCCAAGCCCCAGACAGTTTCCTGGGGTGAAGGATGCTCAGGTAGGGATGACTTTTACTTGAATCAGACCAGCACATTGAAGATTACTGTGCTGTATTTATGAAAGAAATGCTTAAAAGAAGAGCAGCTGGAAAAGAGAGAGAGAACCTCCCAGCCCATACAAAGAAGAGCGATCCTTCAAGAATTCACATCTAGTTGTTAAAGTAAGCGTGGCCTAATAGCCACGCCCTATGGATCTGGATTACCAGATACTGATTTAAGAATGTTTTCTTGCATACCTACAACTATTTCAGTGCAGGTTTAGGCTACTGAGGTAAGCAGAGGTGTGAGTGTTTCCAAGCTCAGAAATAAAAGGAGTTTCAAAAGTTGTACGTGGAGTTAGGTTCACAGGACAATGCAGAGATCGTATGAAGTCCTGGGCCTACACAAAAAACTTTATTGGCACTAACCCTGTGGTTCTGACAGGCAAGTGAAGCCTGGAGATTGAGCAAAGAGAAGCCTTATCAAGGAGGTGGAAGCTGCACTGGGGGACACGTGTGTCAGAAACCCAGCTGAAACCAGAGCCTTCTTGAAGGACTGTAGACTGGCCAGTCAACTGGATAGGAAGCCAGGCCCTTTTAGAAAGGTGGGATTTGTCTGAGCAAATATAAGTGCCAGTGCCATAAGGGTATATGCATGGGCTAGTCAACCTAGGCTCCCTATACATTCACTGGACTACTGTGTTCCTGCTGTTTCCTTTACCCTTGGTGGTGATTCATCACACACCAACTGAAAGTTAGATGTCAAGTCTGAGTTAATCACCTTGTGTTCCCCTTAGAATCATAGAATCAGAATTGTAGAATCATTTGAGTTGAAAGAAACCCTTAAAGGTTGTCTAGTCCAACTCCCCTGCACTGAACAGGAACGCATACAGCTACATCAGGTTGCTTAGAGCCCCCCTAGCCTGACTTTGAATGTCTCCAGGGACGGGGCATCCACTACCTCTCTAGGCAGCCTGTTCCAGTGCCTCACTGCCCTTACTGTAAAAAAACAACTTCTTTATATCCAGTCTAAACCACCGCTCTTTTAGTTTGAAACCATTTCCCCTTCTCCTGTCACAACAGACCTTTCCAAAGAGTCTATCCCCTTCTTTCTTACAGCCCCCCTTTAGATACTGAAAGGCTGCTCTTGGGTTTCCGGGAACATTTTCTTCTCCAGGCTGACCAGCCCCAGCTCTCTCAGCCTGTCCTGATAGGGGAGGTATTCCATCCCTTGGAGCGTTTTTGTGGCTCTCCTCTGGATGTGATCCATCAGATCCATGTCTCTTTCCCCTGACCATCAGTGGAGAGAAAAAATCTATTTCCAGGGTGTGATTCATCTCACGTTAGATGTGCATGTGACATATTTTCCCCTGTAATGGCTCCTGCAGGCTGGTAACATGTGATTTAAGTGCCCCTGTGTAACTGCTTCAGAAGATGACTTTGTAATTACCCCGTGGTTGAAATTCAGGCACCTAATACAGGTTTAAATGAGGATCTCAGGGGAGCCTTCATACTGAACTTTTAAACCCTCTGTGAATTTACCTCACATCCCCTTCTCATTCCCTACCTGACTTGAGAAATAAAAAAACAGATGCCTTTTGGAAGTGATAGGGAGAGATGTACAGAAAATGAAAGCATCTGATGGATGGATATTTAGATAGTAATGCCCCACTTCGTGCATGTTTCTGTTGTCAGCTAGCCAATGAAATCAGCTGGCAGTAGGCTCTGGGAATGGATTTCTAATATGTTGTCTGTTACCTCTTCTGAACTTCAGAGCCAAACGTATTAATGAGTATCACCTAATCACAAAACAAGCCAGGTGCCATAAACAGAAGTTCCTTTTACTGTTGATATTTTATCAGTGTTTACTTAGCAAGAATGAGCTAAAATATTACAGCATGACTTGCAATTTTAAGCATTAATCAGAGTAATAAAGAATGAGAAGTAATATGCAATAAGTTCCTTGAAATTTTATCTGTGATCTCCTGATTTGGTGGGACTGTTTGCGAGCCCACTGAGGATCAGAGTGCACTGCAAATGCCCAGGCAGCACCACGAATTCATTCCTGTGAAAACAGCGAGCAGTTTTGTTGTGCACAGCAAAATAGTATAAGACATCCAGGTATATAGAGCTAATAAAGTATTTAGACATTTTTATGAGCAGTATACTGTGAGACTGCTCTTCCAGTAATTTCTGCGTTGAAGAAATTTGGATACAGCAGATGAGCAATAGATCATACACAGAATTATATGAGGTGATAAGAAATAACATCTGTACCAGTTAACGAGCTCTGGAATTTTGAATAGCTATTCATATATACATAAACATTCACATAGAGAAATGTTTGTTTAAACTACATTGTATTTTATATGTGACACAGTTTTCCCTCTAGAAAAAAATATCCTGGTGCATTCTTGGACATTTTTGCAGAGAATCATCTCATCTGCTCCAAGATATTTATGCAAGAATCAAGGCAGACTATGTTTTAGTTTAAACAGAATTTATCAAACAGTTTTCATGTTATCTGATGATAAAATTAATTTGTCTGACATTCTACATGTCTTTCCCCCTTTTAAAATTTTGGATTGTATTTTTGGACAGCCTCTGGCGTGATGGGAGTACTGATTCTGTCGAGTTTTTGGGAAATGTCATGGCACAGAGAATAAATTATCCAGCAGAGTGAGACAAAGGCATTAGCAATGCCAAAGAGTTCAAAGTGAATCAGACCTCCAATGTACGAAGCTGATTTAAAAATCATAGCATTTCATCACAAGTCCTTTTGAGGGGAGGGACTTGGCCTTCTTATTTTTGAGGTCTTGGGATTTATGTTTTTCCACCTTTCTCTGTAGTGTTCAAAGCAGTTAACTTACTTTTTACCTTTTGTTCATTCTCCTTTTTTAAAGTGAAAGCTGATGGTTTCATAGATCTCTGGAAATTGAAGCCAGCAAATTGCATGTCACGAAATTCATGCAACTGTGAACAGCACTGAGATCCTACCTTCTCTTCAACTCAATAAAGACTCAGAAAGAAAACATCTGTTTTTTATATTATATTTTCATTTTTTGGAATAAATCCTGGAAAAAACATAACTGTGATATTCAGCTCTAGCTCAACTTCCACTGCTGAAATGAAACAGTTTCTGCTCATTTCAGTGAGAGCTGGAGCAGAACTTCTTGAGCAGTACTCTTTTTCACATCTCTGTATTCAGAAAACAGTTCAGGACTTTGTGACAGTTTGCTAACTCATTTTCAATATGAAGAACATAATGGGAAAGATAATTTTAATGTCACAAATAAGCAGGCAAACATGCCTCAATTTAACTTCCTTTCAGGTCAATAGAAACTTTCCATTAACTTTGCTGGGCATTGAACCAACCCAGATAAATCAAGCTGAAAATCTGAATGGAATCTAAATAAAACTGACAGCCTAGAGTGAGATCCCAGCTAATAAGCTTAATGTATTGCCAACACCAAATTCAGAAGGCATGTGTGCAGCATTCTAAAACAATCTAGGCAGAGTGGATCAAAGGGTGTGGAGGAATTGTTTTGTTGTTGAAAGCATAAGTGGGTAGATTTAAATATAGCAGCAAGCCAAACTTAGATTAAATTATTAAGCATATTTTTAGGCTCTTTAATGGGTAAAAAGTACTAGATATCATTTTTGACCAGGTTATTGTTGCAAGAAGTAATTTTTCATGAGTGCTATGGAAGTAATATCTCTGTCAGCAGTCTGTAGCACATTCAATCAAAAATGACTCAAAGCAGAACTTTTGTAACGTTAGTAATAACTGCACTGAATCAGAGTCTGTTAATTCTCTACATAAATGACATTTATTAAGACTGGCTTCTGTTAATGACACTGCATAGGGCTGCACTTGGCAAGCGGGTAAAGTGTAGTAGTTGTACACTGGCAGTGTATCTGCTTTGTCCTAGTGTCACTCAGATATGCTACTCACAGCTTCCCTTATTTCAGCCTGACACGCTTTTGTGTTTCCTGTGTCCTTGCTTTTGAAGAATTAGTTGTGGAGATTTTTGCAATACTGTATGCTTCCAGAGCAGATGAGATCTGGATAACATCGAATTGTTAATCCCAGTCCTTGCCTCTGACACACCTATGATACCATCCAGAGTACCCTCCAGCATGGTCCAGTGTTCTCCACTGAGACTTTTCTTGCTATGTTTTCAAAAGCCTGATGGCCACGTGTCACTGCCTCACTTATCTTCAAGTTTCTTTCCCTCTCTACCACTTCTGATGCATCCCCCTACCTTTTGACTGCAATGTTCTCCCCTGAGGCTTAGTCATCTGATTGCCTCCTGTGCTGCCAGGAAATCAGCCCACCCACTTAGCTTTTGGGGTTCTTCTTCATGAGCCTTCTATTCAAGCCCACCTCTGGTTACTGTTCTTTTGGCCTTACATCTTTGTTCAAGATACCACTACTCACTTGTATAGATTCAGCTGCCATCTTACTTGTTAGCCAGAGATCTCTTCCGGCCACCACAGGAGCAGATGTGGTTTCACAGAACAAGATGGAAATGGCAACACCAATTCTGTGAGATCCTTTATAGAAGCAATGAATAATGTTTCAGTAGTAAACAAATGGCTTTTCAACCTCTAAACAAATGGAATGCTTCAAGCAAGTGCAAAAGTCAACATGTTGCCATAAATGCCATCACTGCTAACATGCCAGAAGAGGAATAGGTAAAACTCAGGGCTCAACAAGATGTTCGTATCTCTCCAAGGGATATACATGGAACTTTGGTGAGTTCTAGATCATGAACAAGTTACCATGGCGTAGCAAAATACTGTGGCAGTCCAGAAGCAGCAATTTAACCGTGCGGCAACTACCAGGTTTGGTGGTGACTTAATCTTTTTGGACATTTGAAACACTTCTGCACAGCTCTAGTTAAATGTGCTGTATAGCAGTACTAGACATCAGTCCACGAGTTTACAGCTTTTGTTGGTCCCCCTGCCTTTGAGACCCTGCTGAGTGAAGAGACCCTCCCTACAGCTGTCCTTGCTGCTCCTGCCAGTGCACAGCTCATCAAAGCTGGAACTGTGCAGGTGGCAGACCTGTGCTGATGAGCAGCACCCAAGGGAATGGCACCAGAGACCTTTGTGTGCCTTTCCACGGTCCTCAGTGCAGAGCACAGCTGAATGTGCTGGCCTTTTGAACTCCTCCTTTTTGCTGTTAGTTCTGTTGGTACAATCTCATGTTTGATTTAAATCAGAGGAATTTCACAACGCAGCAAGGCTCTTTCACTATGACTGGGCTTTCACTCCACTTGCGGCTCTCTCTTTTCAATCATTCCTTTTCAGCGAAAAGTACTTACCTGCTGTCAGCCTTTGTACCACAGCAGGATCAGGATGCCTTTTTCTGTATGATGCCTTGGCCTGAGTCTCCTCGCAGATTTTGAGTCTCTGTTTTTTCTCACATTTCACTTCCTTCAAAGCTTTGGTTTGGACTAGGCTATTTCTGCTATTCCATCATTGTTCTCTGGGAATTGCAGTTGGTATTGCAAATGTTTATTTGGGTCTACAGGAGTTAATGAAGGTTTTATAGTGACTCATGAGAGCTCAGGCTGTGATTCATCCAACCTCTACTGAAAATTCTTTCCAGAGCCAGGTCTCCCAGACTGAGACACACACTCCTAAGCTCTCACATGTTATATTCCATGCTTTGGAATTCTCTCAGCAGAATCACTGAGCATTTTAGCTTGAATGGCTTTCAAAGTAATAAGATTCAATTTACCTTTTGTCTTAGTGTAGATCTTCATGCATTATTGCCATCATTTCAGTATATTTCTACTTATTTCTTCCTGCAGTTTATCCTCCAGATTACTATTCCCCATTCTATCTTGCCTAGCAATGTCTTACACTTAGAATATAAAGTTCTCCTATGACTCATATTCCAGGCAAAATGCCATTCATTCTAACAGAGTGAAACCAAATGTATATTCCCCACATTAATTTATCCAAATCTGTTTTTTGTTCAGGTCATTTTCTGCACTTTCAGATACATCTTATTTGTTCCTAACGTCTTCTGAGGCTCTCACTGCACTTCAAAGTTTAATAGATTAGACACTACAGCTTCGCTATGAAACAGGTAGGTACTGAGAGGTTTTTTTTTTCCAAGTGACAAAGTCAGGCATAGCTTATAAAATTCACTAATGGTCATAAACTGGAAAATGAGCTGTGATCTGAATCAGCTTCTTACTCTGAGCTTAACTCCTACTTATTTTTACCTAATCACCCTTTCCTAGGTAGGCATGTGTGTAAAGCTCATATTTTTAAAGCTAAAATGTATGGCATGATTGTAACTTTGGTTTTAATTGGGAAAAAGAAAGAAGCAGTTGGGAAACGCAGTTCTGACACCCAGGGCCATTTTACTGCTCTATATTAGCTCTGTCTCGCAGGCTGAAAATTATGATGTGTTCTTAATTTGTTTTAGGAAGCTGATGCTAAGTCTAGAGGAGCATCCTTTTTACAGGATGCTCATATAGCAGCCCATCAATTCATCACTTTTCAGGCTGAACTTGGAGCTGTGAGCAGTAGCTGCTTATCTCAGTCAGCCCTGACAGCCTTTTGAGATTTAGGATGAATATATTTCTGACCTCATATTGGGATCGATGTGATTGTCATCATTGTATGCTCTCTAGGTGTATCTAGTGTATGTGCTGTTATTTTTCCTTTTCTCTTGTCTCCAGTTAAAAAGGGTTAAACTATAGGGTTACCTGTAAATAAAACTACTTATTTGATGTTTTTCTTGCTAGGGGGGATATCTTCCTTACTGAGCATTGCAGCAGTATCTTTTAGTTTGCAGATTCCTGCTTTTGGGCTTGAGTTGATGCTGTGTAGGTGGTTTTGTAAGGACACCTAGAAACTAAAGTCGGCCTTGTGAAGCTAGTCAGTCTGGCTAGGAAGTGAGATTCTGTCTGTAAGGGACTGCTCAGTGTCTGGGCAACAAGATGCATTTGTGCTCCAACTTGTGCTCATTCCCAGATGGCATGAGTTGTAGTCAGCAGCACTTGCATGGGAACTTAGGTCTTTCCTGGATGTCTGGTGCCATCATTGCACAGTGTTAGTTACATGAAACACACACACAGGTGTTGGAAATGAGGGCACAAGCAGTCTGAGGCTTCAGCATGGGTTCTGAGACAAGCTAATGCCCATCCTGCAGATAGAAATACTTGGAACTAGGGCTGTTAGTTTGGGCCTCCAAGAACAACTACAAAAAACTAAACCCCAAGGCCAGAAACAGAATATTGTCAGTGTGCAACATTCCTTCTCACTGTCTAGATCATATCGTGAAACCAGTAACAAACCCCAGCTTACTAGGCAGCCTATCATGTGGTGAAGGGCCTGAAACAAGCTTCCTTATAGCAGCTTCCCTCTCAGTAATCTGCTTCAAACCCACCCACTTCAATACCTCTAGTATCCTTGCAACACAGCAGCCCACATCCCACCCAAGCTCCATCACAACCAGCCCAGAAACCATCTCAGCGCTGCTGACTCCTCCGTATACCTGAACTTCCTCAGGAGATGGGGTTGCAGAAATGAGCTCCTCGGGTGGACATGACTTCACCCGTGAGGTGACATACTCAGAAAAGAGAGCAGAAATCCTTATTTCTTTTGGAACCCCAATGAATGGGTAAAAGAGTAGTTTTCTGACACTGACACTCTCTTTATTTAAGAATATTTAACCCGTTTTTGCAAAATGTAACTGTGTCAAAGGAAGATTTAAAATGACCCCGTTCTAAGAATCTAATCTGCCCAAGTACTGTAAGCCTGACACATTGGACTCAGTGGGCGTGTGGAGTAATAGTAATCTGCAGAGAAACTGCACAGGATGTTACAGACTTTTTTTATTTCACAAGCAAAGCCGTGTCAATTCTTGCCATTTTTCACTAAAAAATATTTTCCAGTTTTTAATGCTAATGGTGGGTCTTATTTAAATCTTCTCAGTGTCTCAGTTCTGAATTTAGTGGGTATGAATC
Source organism: Numida meleagris (assembly GCF_002078875.1). NCBI lineage: Eukaryota > Metazoa > Chordata > Aves > Galliformes > Numididae > Numida > Numida meleagris. The sequence goes on from NC_034411.1 coordinate 26,737,747, forward strand.
ACACAAATGTCATATAGACTTCTTCATTTTTGATTTATAAATACATTTATGGATTGCATTAACCTTCTTAGCTATAGAATCACATTAGAAGCTATTGCTCAGAAGACCATACTCGATCCCAAATCCTTTCCAATGGCACATCTTCTCAGGATTGATCTTCCAGGTTTCACCTGTTCTCCGAATATGATTCTTTCTTCCTAGATCTATAACTTTATGTTTGATTATATTTTCTGTTGATATCCACTTTACCATGCCACGTGTGGTGTTACATATTATTGATCTGTCTTCGTTCTTCACATTTTTGTAGTGTCTTTAAGCATCATCATCAATTAGGCATAGGTATACTGTTGTTTTCTTCTCAGTATGTTTGTCTGTCCCATGCACCTTCCCACTAAATCTTCAATACATGAGTTTATTGAGGTAGCATAGTTCTAGTAAATGCAAGATACAGAAGCAATGGAGACACGGTGCATTGTGTTTGCTCATTCTCCTTTATTATGGGCTACATCATGTCATTTCTGTTAACTGTGGACTGGGCCTTGCTCTTGTGAATCTATTTTAGAGGTATCTGTAAGAGATATCTGTAGTCTTGCAGACCAATCTTCTAAAAGTAAATTGATTGATTTACATGCATGCTGCTCCCACAAAAGACACTGAGACACAGCACTGTGTAGATACCACAGCCTGGTTCACAGGGAACAATCACACATGAGGAGTAGATCCAGGAAAGATTGAGTGAGAACGATTTAAGAAATTGTACTCACTTTACTCGCTGAGAAAACAGACTCTCTATCCAGCTACAGTGACATGTAGCTGTTCCTTATGATAACCCTTCTGAAAGCATGGACAGGTTCCAGCACCTGTACTGACAAATAACTCCATGAACTGAGCCCTCCTGCAGAAACCCAGAGAAAGGCAATTGCACCCTCTTACCTATCCTTAGCAGACATAAATTCCTCTTTCCACAGAAATCTAACAGTATACAGGCAGGAAGATCTGTACTAGGAAAAGAAAAGATCATCAGTAACTTGAAACAAAAGTGTATCAGAACAGAAATGCTGATGAGGTGTCAAATATTCCTTCACTCTGCCCTTTTCTTCTGGTAACTTAATAGCAGTCCTCCTGCAAGTTATCAATATGATTATCTCACAGATAGGAGTTTCTTAGGAAGTCCTTCAGGAAAGCGTGACACGTACATTCCCAAATACTGCTCTAAAGCAGTACATGGTAGACATTATGCATTTCTAATTTAAAACTACAATAAATTTGTTTCTTATTCACTATACATTCACTATTCATATATAGTGAGACCAGTAAGACTGACAGATGAGCAAAAATAATGTTTTTTACTCAAGGAAGTACTCACTAGGAAACATAGAAGATTTTTTGAATCTGTTATTATGTAAGTTTGCAGCATTTGGGGTTTTTTAACCTCATAAAATAGATTAACTATATAGTATTTATATATCTAGCAGGAATATCCATTTTTTGAATCAGAAACACCCTTTTGGAAAGTTTGGCTTTGTATGCTAGAACTTAAACCAATTTGTAAGTGTTAGAACCCAGGCTAAGACCAAGGGTGGGAGTCTCACTATTTGCATGGCACAAAGCTCTTAGAGATTCCTTTGAAGCACTTTGTACCGAACACAGTCAGAGAAAAGGTCTTAGACCAAATGAATCTGGACCTGCCTGTGCAGGTAATATCCCTGTATTTTGCTTCTGAATTACTGTTCTCTCTACATAACCCAGCACCAAATTTCTTACATGAGTTACTGTCATCTTGTATAGAATCTTTCCTATCGCTTCCTAGGCAACAAGGCATTTTAATAGTAGATTTAGAACTAATTCACAGAACTAGGCAATCACCCAATTACACCAATATTGCCGTTAAATTAAACGTTTTTGCTTCTTGGGTCAGCTTTTTGTTATGTGTGGACTCTTGGCACCACCTAGTGTTTGAAAATGTATACCAACGCTAGACCTCTGAGCACTACGAAGAGGTTACAGCTGCAAAAAAAAAAAACAAACCAAAACAAAACAAACCACTGGTGTCGTGAACCATCATCTAATTAATTTCATGCAGTTAAGTTTGTCCAGTTACAGAATACAAATATATGAGAGCAGGCTATGCAAAAGCCTGTACATACTTCTGACTCAGGACTAGAAGGAATGGCCTCAAGTTGTGCCAAGGGTGGTTCAAGTTGGATATTAGGAAAAATTTCTTCTCTGAAAGAGTGTTAAGTCACTGTTCCTGGATGCGTTCAAGAAATGTGTAGATGTGGTACTAAGGGGCATGGTTTAGTGGGGAAATATTGGTGGTAGGTGGACAACTGGACTAGATGATCTTGGAGGTCTTTTCCAATCTTGGTAATTCTATGATTCTATGATTCTATGACTTCCAGTCCCTTGTCTCTCTCATGATATTGCACTGGAACTATTATATCAATTCAGATAATCACAGAGATCAATTCAGATCTCTGTGTCCATTAATAGCAACTGCAGAGTACTTTTCATGGACGTAAGTAGAGTGATAGATGAATCTTTGGGCACACTTTGGATGGAGAAAGTGATTTTCTGGTCTTGTTCTAGGTTAGTGACAGCTTCTGATGTAATCCATAACAGCAGCTCTCTGTATCCCAAATTTAGCTAATGACTGTCAGCTTTTCTGGTTCTTGGATGAAGTCCTTCAGAAACAGAACCATAAATACATATATATATTGTATAAGTGCACATGCTACTCTTCAGAAATGTACCAACAGAGATTTTCTGTCCATATTTTGTATTTCATTAGTATAGCTTGCTACGAAGACTTTTATTTTAATAGAATCAGTGAGAGGTATGTAGTTTTAGCATAGAGTGCTATGGCTTCTAAAAAAGCTGATGCAGCATAGTCTCTTATTTCTGATATCTTGAGACCATGACTTGCAGCAGCTGACTGAAAAGATCTGTGTGAAATGCAGTATGGTTAGCCAAGTGTGAAAGGGAAATAGTGCTGTGATAGCAAATTACAGTTCCTTCTACGTGCTATGAGAAATGTAGTCGGAGAAAAAAAAATTACACTCAATTGTCAGTTTATGCCAGGCCAAATGAAAGCCAGAGAGAGGTAATATCATTTTTAACTGATAGCTTTGTCTTGTTCTTGTGAGTCCATGAATGTGACCCAGCTGCTGGCTGTTGATGTATTGCCAGGAAAGGCTGGGAAAAGACAATTTGCCATAGTTAACTAGAGATAGAGGCAGAGGATGTGTGGAAGACAGAGAACAGAGAGGATATTCAGCATTTAAATTAAACTTTGTGGATCCTCATACATATATTGAGTTTGGCTGTGCACAGAACATATTATAAATGCTTTCTTGGAAAAGCAATCAGCTGGATTAGAGAGCCTGAGCCATCATTAAGGAAGTAATTGTGATTGCCTTTCTATGGCTCCCTGAGAATTAGACATCTGGTTGGCCTTTACACCCTTGCTAGTCAAAGGAGAGAGGCAGAGCTTTCAGAAGGTGATTCACTCCGTGTATCTAAGACTTTTATTTTGGAGTGGAGTGGATCTAGAGCTTGGTGGGTAGTTCTTCCACTCCTGGATTGTCGAAGAGGCCTAAAAGGCAAACTTAGAGATGACACTAGATTTAGAACAGTTAGGTGGGATGAGACTTGTACTAAGTCGGAGGCAGAAGCGAAGTGAAGGAACACATACAGTTAGTGGCATGAACTCCCTTTGCTGTTTTTCATTCAGCATTCTTAGGGTTAATGTCATAGGCATAACAGTCTTCAGACTAATCTCTTGTAAGTGGATAAAATGATCTGCATGTGCTTGATAGCTCTGTTCCTTACTGCCCTCTGCCCATGGACTCTATTTACATTTGTTTCAGCACATTTTTTGTAGTATTAAAGAGTCTGATAAGCGCAAGAATTAACCCATAAAACAGCTGGCAGGATCAAGACTTTCTATGGGGACTGATACCTCACAGCTCTTGTTGCAAACTAGTTGACAGCACCTTTTAAAAGCTGTTTCCAGTCTGGTTGTGACTGGTGAATGCAGGCCCTGAGGCTCTCTTTCTTCACAGCTGTCACAACACAACATAATCTACCCTAGTCTGCCCTTCAGAGTGAGCTCAAAATCCTCATGCCTTTTTTTCTGTAGAGGAAAACCTGGGGTTACATGGATCGTAAGCTGAATATGAGTCAGTTCTCTGATAGGATTGCAAAACAGACAGATGATGTTCTGGGAAATGTTAATAATAGGGGCACACTTAAGCCAAAGGAGGTCGTTTTTTCTGGTCTGTTTGGCATTGGATTTTTCTTCCACTGGTGGAATAGAGAGTCCTGTTTTGCGTCCTGTGAAAGTGGAGAGAAAAACAGTAGAAATGTCAGGCAGTTCAGAAAATTTGCACTCTGAGAAAGAAAAGAAGGAAGTTAGGCTAAAAAAAAAGAAAAATAAAAGAGGAAACCGAGAGAAGAAATATAGCAATCTGCTAAGTATGTTTTCAGTTGTTAGAAAGTTGGTTCAACGGTTGTATGTGCCTAGTGCAGGTAAGAAATTAAGAATAAATTATCTGAATTTGTAATGAGAGATTTCAATTAGCCATTAGAAAAAATTTCTAGTTAGAAGAGTTAGTGAAATATTGTAAGAAGATGCTACCTGTGGTCATTGTGAAATCACTTTCATTGGAAGCTGTTATGAAATAAACATCTGTCCGGAATAGCTTGATGTACTTCATTCTGTGTTGGTACTAGGGAGCGGACTGAAGGATACCAGGAAATCCCTTCCAGCTATATATCTCTAAGCCTCATTAATGCTGTCAAATTTCAGGAAAAACTGTATTTACATTACACAGATGAAGTGACAGATATGTGACCTTTCCCACCAGTTTAACAATATATCTACCTCTTTTTTTTTTTATCCCTAGAGCTTGCAATGCTTGGCTGCCTCTGGGTGTGCAAATGCCAGTGGAGGCTGGAACCCCCCTGTGCCTGACTAGCAGCCAGCGAGTGCCTGCCTTGATCAAGGACCTTGCTGCATCAGTCTGTGCATTTCTCACTTCCATCCTGGATCACTGCACTCCTTCTCATCAGAACAAAGGTAATCCAAGCTAACTGAAAAGAAGGGTGTGCCTGTGCTCTGCATTGTGTCATACACAGAGTATTTAATCTCTTTTTACATATAGATTGCACCAACTTTGTCTGTGCAGGAATATACCTACTTTAGTTGTGCTGGAGTGACTATCTTCTACCTCAGGGTTCATACAGTTAGCCTTGTTACTCTCAGAAGCGCATTGCATTTAAGTGTAAACTGCAGACTCCATCTAATATGCTGAGTATTGGAGCTAGATCCATGGTGCTACAACTACACTCTAATCAAAACCCGTATTTTATACCCCATCTGAGTGTGTTTTTGACTGTAAATAGATATGCCCTTTGAGGATTCTGTTCTTCTGGCTCTTACATTGGTGAGATCAGCTTAGTTCTTACTTCACCAGACATTAAGGTCTGGTGGGTAACTGTTTGTAAAGGGGAACTCTCGAGTTTAAGCCTTCCCCTTGTTCCAAAAATCTGTAAGACTTCCAAAGCTGGTGGAAAACATCTGGTCTGCTCTAGAAAGTAGACCTTTTGTCACTGTCAGTTGGCACGTATTTGTATACACATTTGATGTTAGCCAGGAAAATCTAGCCTTCTTTTACCTGAACAAAACCTTCTTCTTGAAAGACACCAATTCTCCACTTAAATTCAGCCCTTGGCAAATAAACAGAACGTACTCTCATGACACTGGTGTCAGCCAGTATGAAACAATACAGGTTCTGTGGGGTAAAGGCTTCTGGTAAAGAGGCAGCCTGAGGCCTTCTGTGGAAGGAAGGATCAAATGGAGGGTCTGTTGCTTTTTCTCCTGTGGAATTTCTTTCAGGGTCATTTTTAACATCGTATGTTAGTTCATTTTTTGTGTATTTTGTATCTTATTGCATATGTCTGGAGAAGCATAACTGGCAAAGTACAGAAATCAAGTAATTAACAGCAGGACCGTAGAAGGGTGTCAGACTGTTGTTCTATATAAATCACTGCTTTTTTTTTGCTTCCACTTTTGTCCTCTCATGTCCAGCAAAGCACATGGCAGTAATAGCAGAGATGGGAGAAGAGGGAAAGCTGCTGGAATATGGCTGGGAGTAGGAGGGAGCCCACAGCTCTGCCAGTAGCACTGCCAGCAAGGGTCTTTATGTACTATAGGGGATACCAAAATGGGTGAGACTCTGTGACCTTCATCCTTCAGAGCACTGAAGGCAAAGTACTAGGTTCTGATTTTAACTTCAGCACATGTTGAATTTCTAATGTGGCTGAAAGCTTGCATGCTCACCCTCTGCTTCCCCCTTAGTATATGCTTAAAGGAAGGTTTGAGATCAGTCACGTCAGCATTATCACACAGGCACTGATCAATGTAATGTCTTGTTTCCATAAAGAGAGTGTAAAAACTATGTATACTGAAACTATTTAAATATTTGTATCATATATATTTTTGAAGTATGGACCAATACAAAATGTAACTTCCTGTGAAAGACACGTTCCTCACTGAATTATGGCATGTAAGGACCACAGGGACAGAAGTTTACACTTTATTGAAGCAAGTGCTTGAGAAGTTCTCCAGCTGCACAGATATACAAAAGATAGTAATTAGCTTTTTTTCTCTGATGAGGAGTGGAGGAAGAAAAAAGGTTTCTAATGGTGACTATCATTTGGTAAGAGGAGGAGGCAATGGACCCAAAAGAATGTAACATTTCAAATGCTCCCATTAATTTGCTTATATACCTCTAGCTACATAGACTGTGCCTCCAACACAGAATATAGATGCAGAATCCAGTATTACATCCTCTTACCCTATTTTATGAGGTGTTCATAATTGTTGGTCATTTTGCAGATTTTACAGCTGATACTAAAAACAGAACTGCTGCATCGTGTCTTGAACATTATAAATGCCTACAGTCTCTAGTGACCTTGTCAGATAACAGACAAAGAAAGAAGGATAATGCACTGGTTAAATATGTAGTTTTTCCAGTCCTGCTGTATGGTATTTTAAATAGTAAGCTGTAACATTTCATAAACCAAATAAACAGGCTTCCAAGTTGGCAGAAGGGATAAATAGTAGAAGAACTAGAGGTACATCTGTTAGGATACTTTATTCTCTTTTTAGCTGTCATCTGCAAGGAATGTTCCCAGGACAATAAACTCAGAATCCAGTTGGGAAAATGATAATTGTTTTCCATTTCTGTCATCAGGAAACTGAAGGCAGAGTAAAGTACTTAACTTGTGTTATCACAATGACAGATGTCTGTAGCACTCCCCATATACCTCATACCCCCAGACTGCTTGGTAAGTGTTTGCATTCAGAGAGTTTAAGACTTTAGAATAGGTATACAACTATACAAGCAGCATGAATGTTCATGAGCGTTGGCTTTTCTGTAGCTGCACGTTACCTGCTGTCCACTTCACTTCAGGTTGTCCACTCTACGAGATTATAGCTAGCAAAAATTAGTTATGACCAAGAGGGATGTATTCAAAGTGCAGGAGTAACTGTCCAATTTTAAATACTGTTATTAGGCCAGATTCTGGTCATTTCCATCAGATATTTCAAACAGAGAGCTCTGCCTGAGCATCCACTTCTGAACCACTGAGGAGCTGAAGTGTTTTCCAGTCCCTTGGGATAAAAGCTGCTTAGTCCTGAAATACAGTGCTACTCTTTGGTTTCTCCAAGAATTAAACCTTTTTTTCTGTTAAGTCAAAAGGAGTTTTTCTATTGTTTTGAATCAAGACAGGAATTTTTCTCAGCAAGTAGTGGTATCCATAGGAGGCATTGTTTCTCCCAGCAGTCCCAGAACAGGGATGGAGTCTGCTGTGCTGGGGCCATGCTGTCGGTGAGCAGGGATTATGAGGATTCCTCCTGGCACTGGCATGAGACATCCCACTAAAGAAATTAGAGTTGTTGTCTAAGGATTTACCAATCCTGTATCACTGCTTATGTCTCCTAAATAATCTTGCTCTGCCACATACCACTTCTGATGTCTGCTCAGTGGTATGACATTCATTACTTCAGTCTCTGCCTCCTGTCTGTGCTTTCTATCACCCTTGCAAGATTTCATGAACTGTTAATGGAAAAAAAATAAAGGACAGAGAGGCAGCTGATCACTGCTGGCTCCAGAATAAGGCACAGTCTCTGAAATGTCTGTGTGTAAAATCAGCAGCTCTTCTAAAAATCTTTGCTTGCATACACAAATACAGGAGCTGGTGAACTACACAGAGTGTATGGATTTTGCTAGCTATCCTGTTTTGGTGCAGCTTTGAATGTTAGACATGAGGTGATTCAGAAGCATCTAGCTGTTTTTATGTCCTGACCAGCCTCCAATTGCTGCTGCAGAAGTGCTCACATCTTCTGTAAGTTTCGTATACCTGCCAGCCCAACATAGATAACTTGGAAAACCTAGAGCATCTAAATGGCACAGATTCCTAGTTCAGATATGTCCTGATCATTCCCAAGACGTCTGCCTAGATGGGAAGATGGAATATGTTTGAAGTTCAAAGCTTGTGTTTTCTGAGTAGAATAAAAGGGTTTCCCTTGTCTTAGTTAAATGGATCATTAGAAGAACAAGCAGCCCTTCATGTTTTTACACATGAAAGAAAACCCAGAAAGTCACAAGCTCTCACATGCAACCAAAAACTCTAAGTATATAGTGTGTCTAGAACTTATAAGTAAGCCATGGTTTTAAGAGTGTCGGTCTTTATGTCACCTGACTGCTTTCATGCAATGAAAGGCACTGTGGTGCTTTGATTAAGAATTCATATGATTTCAGTAGTACCAAAGACTGTCTCTATTTAAATGTGAGTAGACTCTTGTGAGAACTTTGGCCATTGTGTGATGAGGAGAATGTACTGGTTATGTGACCTGCAAGTTTCGTTTCTACATCTACAAATTTTTTTCCAGACATGATTTAAATATGCTTCAGGCCATGTAACACAAGCAATTCCATGAAAGAACTGGAGCTAAATAAAATGGAAATAAACTGAAACTTTGCATCATTGCTCTAGAAGCACATAATCTTATCATGTATCTTACAATAGTAGGGTGATGTGAGTTTCCTAAATCTAAGTCCTGGAATCATATAGTGTCACACCTATTTGTGTAATGGTAAAGAAAAATTACACGTTCTAAAAGGCAAAGTAAAAAGAACCCTAAAAGAATTAACAATAATAACAAACCTTTATGATTTTAGGGGGCTGCCTCATGAATGTTGAATACTTGTCATTAACAATACTGAAATAAAATATTGGGCTTCAGTTTCTCAGGCTCTTCATGTCTTCATGGCTGTTAAAGCACAACATACTGCATGTTTTGTCCCACTGGTCTCTATTGGTAACCTCATTATTTGCAGCAGCTTCAGGCTGAACTTACAGTAGCAAAGCTGGCGTGTCAGCAATCCCAAACACCTCTCCGGCTCTGTACTCCATTAACCTCTGTGAAGCAACAGGAACCCCCCTATTCCAGTCATCTACCCTTTCTCTAACACCTCCCCCTCTGGGGTCCCAGTCCCTGCTACTTTTCTTCCTCCAGCCTGGGTGGCCTGGGAATGTTCCACCTCAGCTGTCCTTGTGAGAGTAAAAGGCAAAGAATCAGACAAGAGGCAGCACGCCTTTGAAGACCTGGATGTATCAAGGAAGGCTTAGTTCTGCCACCTTCAATTGTCTGGAAATGCGCTCTTTGAGTCACTTAAACAGCTTTCATAACCTTATTTGCTAGTTCATACAGAAATGTACACAGGAAAGATAACAGAAGCAACAAGTCTGGAATGTGTTTGCTTCTGGTGCCTCAAGTCATGCATGCTGAAGCAAACTAGCAGGGCTCCCACTCGCATGAACTGTGGGACTGTGGAGAAATTTTGCATGTAAACAAGCTATTGAATGGCTTCCTTTTCATCAGTCTTGTCCTTTTAACACTGTGTACATGTTTTTTTCTCTTTCAAAATGTTCCTTCTCTTCTGGAAGAAATAGAAGGATCCTCCTAGTTTAGGACTGAAGAGAGGAGGACTTGTGAAAAATTCCAGGAGCCACTGAAGCAGTGGAGAGAGAGCAGAAAGAGTGCAGGGAGAGCAGATCATGAGAGCAGGACAACAGTGAAAGGATTTGGATATTGAGGCAGAATTGCTCATCAGAAGTGTCGTCCTGCAAATTCAGAACTTTGTTCTGAACTGTGTCCCATTTAAATAAGTACAAAAGGCTAACTTTGCTGAAATCTGTGGGATGCTCTCACAGAGGTTAGAGCTGGACCTCTACTTTTCTGGGGCCTTTCTAATTTATCCATTGCTTTCCTCTAGATCCTTAACTCTTGAAGTTGAAATTGTTCTACAGGAGAGTAAAAGTCAAGATGCTCCAAGAGTGCAAATGCATCTGTTCATCTGCACATGCAAAAGCTGCTTCAGTGGTCACTTTTCCCACAACTGAGGGCTGTGTGAACTGTGTTATTGTGTGAACAGACAAGAAGAGGAAGGAGGAGCACACACTGAATCAGTGCATTGCACAGACAGATTGGACAATCCATAGGAGGCGAGCTTCAGGTGTGCGCAACAGTGATACATTTGAAATGTAGCCATGGAGTCATTCTTGAGGATCTGAACATCTAGAATGAACTATTACATTTATCTGTTGATTTCGGAAACATTAGTTCAAATGTTGAGATGGTTTTGTTTTGTGGTTGTTTTTTTTTTTTTGGAAAATGAAAGGGAAATGATTAAGGACAAGGTAAACAATTATCTAAACAGGTTTCTTGCAGAAATACACAATGGGCTTCTGAGAGACAATTTCATATCACATGATTCTGAGTCCTAAAAATAGTGTTAGGATGCTGAGAAGCTGGCTGCTGTTTAGCTGTGATGGAGCTGTAATGCTGAGACAAACTTATCTGAAGAAATATTAAAAGTGCCAGGGTAATAAACGTACTTATAATGCTCTCTGCTCCCTTGCAAAACCGTATATTCTTTCCTCCTGATTTCTCCTCTAAATGAGGATTCTTTGCCAATGAAAATAGAAAAAGATTTTTGCATTCTCAAATATCTTGGCTTTTGGCATTTTGAGTAAATTCAACTATTTCTGAAAAGTAAAACTTTTTTATGGAAAACTTATGTTCCTTAAGAGTCTAGAAGCTGTAAAAAGAGGCTTTTTTGAAATCAGTGCAATTTTTAAAAACAATAATGCAATTCATATGTTTTCTAAAACAAATTTAATTAGCTTTTAGTAAACCTCTCACAGAAAGTGTAAGTATTTCCAGTAACCCAACACGTAATACCATAATTTACAATCATTTTTCAGTGCCTTTATCATGGCATGTTGATGAGATTAGTCAGTAAAAGGTGAAAAAAAATTCAGAGTTGGAAAAATGTGTTGTGACAGAATGAATGACACACGGGAATTCTGCAGCCATAGTGTCGGGCTTGTTACAGTACTGTGTCAGTACTATCCTGTCAGAGAAGAATGCAATTACTGTGCAAAAATAATCCTTTCAGATTTTCCAAATTTAGGTGTGAAAGTGTCAAAAGTATTCAGATTACAGTTGTATTCCATGGAAAACCTTTACCCCAAAAAAGTATAAAGCAATGTGCTTGAATCTTAGGAGATAATAATCTGAAGGTCATTTATGGGCATCTCTGACTCTGCTTGTTGTGCATGTGGATGTATTTACCATTCCTCATGTGACAGAGGACTCCCCCGAGAACAAACGCTCTTTCTCTATGCCTCCTCATATCTTCCTTTATTCATAAGCCCTCAAGCCAGAGAGAATCATCTATCATCTTACCTCACTCTGGCATGATACAGGCAGCTGAATTTCACAAATCAAGCCCACCATTTCTAGTAGAATGATAACACATCTGGCTTTAGAAATGGCAAATTCTAGGGGCCCACAAGCCAGCTTTCTCCAACTTCCCTGTAGCCCCACAACCTTCAAAGGAAGGGAGATTGCCTGTGAATAGCGAGTTACTTGCAAAGCATAGGAGAGAAGAAAAGATTCTCTCACAATTTCAAATATTGAAGGAAATCTCCATTTATTGAAGCAGAATTTCTTCAAATTACACGTACTAGCCAAGAATGAAGCCTGTATTATTGGACAAGAGAAGACTATTGGTAATTCCAGAAGGAAAATTCCTTTTCAAACTTTTTCATATTTACTGCAGATCACAGAAGTCACATTAACAACTTGAGTCCTGTTTTTTTTCTACCAGTGAACCTCAAATCACTCAGCGGTGCTAAATGAATACAAAAGAAAAACAATATTTTTAAAGCCCTTTTCTCTGCTCACTTCATCAGTTCAGTCATACTACAGAAAGCCCTCTGAGCAGAGTACAGTATGAATGTGCCAAATTTTGGGCCCAAGGAAATTTTGTTTTCATTTGAGCTGAGATACCTTCACAGCAACTCCAGAACAGTCAGTGGTGGCTTCTGGATTTACTTATGTGAAAAGGATAGAACGGAACCTGGTCCTGAATGACTGACTTCATTGCTTTCAGCTTTGTGGGCATAGGAATCATAAAGAGAAGATGGATTTACATATTATTCAAGCACTTTGGTAATGAGACAAGTCAGTTCTAACACGTATTATAGGGATAAAGGGAAAAGAATAGTAGAATGATACCAAGACAAGTAAAGTTATATAAAAATCCACATTATTGATATTAAGTAAAAATAATTTTTCCAACTACTAAGACAGGAAAATACCTAATCATGAGGAAAAAAATGCAGAAATAGGTATCCCATTACTAAGGAGGAATTACAGAGATTTGGGAACACAACTGAATAGCTGTGAAAATTCGTATCTAAACTAGCTCTCTTGACAATGTCTGTCAAAAGTGTACCACAAGAATTAAGAGGACAAGAACTTCACTATAAGCATTATTCATGGCTGTTGAAAAACTGCTACATTTCTGCTGTGCCACAATCTGTTAACTTTTAGCATTTGGTACTTGTAAGTGAGAATGAGAAACTAATGCAACTCACCCAGAAAGCCAGCTAACAGTTTCCAGCAACTCACTATCAAAATTAAAAGAAATAATAACAAAAAAATTGAAGGCAGAGTTAAACACTGACAAAACTAAATGAATTCCCAGTATTATGAAAAGGAAAGCCAAAGTGATATTCCAGATGGAGATTATTTGGAGTTACATCAGTGAACTATGTAAAACTAAAGGCATTGTAAAAGAGAATGAAAATGAATCTATGACTATTAAATGGAGAGGACAGGAAAGTGTACCACTAAGAGATGCGTGTGTTAGGCAGCAATGTTAAATGGGATACCTTTAGCAAGGTATTGTCTCTAGAGCACATGATTTTGCAAAATCAAAGCAAACCCAGCAACTCTTAAACAGCAGATCATCTTCAGTGAATTGTGAAAGCTGATGACAGGAAACAGAGAACAGGTCAAATAAATCCCTCTGTCCTTCCCTTGCTCTGCAGGCTGGCCATCACAGCTGGTTTGAAATACAGACTCTGGAAGTCTTCTGTTGTAGTCGTGAAAGCTTATAGAGGACTCTGTTCCTTAGGGAGGTGGATGCTGCATCAACTTCCCACTGGAGCCCAAGTCCCTTGAAGCTTAGTGATGGTATCCAGCAAACACTTACCAATTCCCTCTTCACTCTTAAAGCTGCTAGGATAAGGGATGGGGGAGAGATGGGGTGAGAGAGAGAGAGCTAGAAGAGGCTGCCTAGAGCCATCAGTTGTAACCCTACTCAAGGACTTGAGTGCTTAGTGGGACTTCTCAATTTCTGTGCACCGGCTGGCAAGGCAGCACTGCTGGATAGGGGAATGGCCTCTGCAGCTCAAGGAGATCCCAGGAACTGATCTGCCATGCTCCAGGGCACCAGGACATCTGAGTCTTTCTTAAAGCCAGAAGAGTTCATTATGAATGTATTTTATTTCAATGTGATAGTAGGCTGCAGATGACATTTACAGGCTTCTGCACATCTTGGTTTTCAGTTTGATCTCGCCTCTCTTTATCAGAGATCATGTGCAAACCCCTGTGCTCCAGCTGGATCTTCCACTGCCCTGGCAGACAGCTTATGGCCAAGTCAAATATTGAACCTGGGGAGTGGCAAAATCTTTTCCCTGCTAAGGACTGAAAGCCTTCTGAACACCTTCAACGGGTCACAGCTTGATACACGTCTTAATATTATCCAACAGTAACCAGAAAAATAAACTCTGTGTTGGCAAGCAATTAAATCACAAGTTGCATTGAGATTCCAACTTCTATTTCCCTCTCCCTCATTCTTCCTTCCTCTCTCTCTCTCAAAAGTTTAAAAACGTATTATTCCTCAGAGCAGTCACTTGAGGCTGAGTCAGGGAGTAAAACTGCAGCCTTCAAAAATCGTACTTTCTCCCACCATCTAAACAGGGCCTTGAGGTCTTTCAGGACACAGTCATGCCCTGAGCTCTGCAATCTGGATGTCTGCTACTTCTGCACCGGCCTCAATTTCTTTGCCCTGTTGCTGTTTGTTTCTTCTCCATTAATTCATAGACCCACGTTTCACTCTCCCAGCCTCTCCTGGTTTTCACTCTCACAAAAGAAAGCAGATGAGACCAAAGTCCTTCTGACAGAAATTAGGCCAGGTCGAAGGTTCAGCATTAGGAACACTATCACTGAGGAGAAGTTTATATGCCAAATACCACTGAATGGTAAAAATTGGAGATGTGACTGACTTTTCAGAAGACACTTGAAATCCTTGTGTTGACATGTTCTGGTAGAACTCCTAGGTGAAGGAAACATTTATATTTCAAGCCTTCTGTTTCTGTATTGTTTCTTAAGTTATATTTATTGCTTGACAGTGAAAAATTGATCAACACCTGTTCTATCTTAGTCTCTTAACAGGTTTGAAATATACCAGAGTGGAACATCTATTTGACATTTGAAAGAATGAGACAGTTGTGTACTGTGCTTAACTGTGACACTGCCAGTCAGTTATTTTTTATATATCATAGACAGTGCTCACTAAATGTGTGAAATGTTTTCTAGACACAATGGGAATGCTGTCCTGACCTTTAAGAAAAGATTAAAGTCTATGTAGTTTGCTTGCATATTTGGCATATTTATTCACTGAGGCATATTTAGCATAGTCCTAAAATTGGAGCTCTTATCAGAGCAAAGGTAGAATGTAAAGTAAAATTCAATAAGAATGTCCCTAAATTAAACTGTCTCAGTCTTTCCCCCAGTTTCGGAGCTATGCTCCAAGTGGAAAGCAGTCCGATGTGGTTAGGAGTCACTGTTTTCTGTTCTCTATTTGAGCACTAACCAAGACAGATGGTGGGCACCTCTGAGATAGCTTATGCAGTCACTTAAAAGCTTTAGGAAGGCCTTAGATTTACTGTCATTCTGTAAGACTTACCTAGCAAAATCTGAAAAGTGTTTTCTCACATCAGTTTAAATTCTGGCCATTTTTCACTCCTTCACAATTTGAGAAGGCTTCGGGCAGCAGCAGAGGCTCTGGAATTATCTTTTGCAGACTCAGGAAGATGGTACCAGACTGTGTCATTCTCAAATCACGTTTGAATTTTTTTTTTCAGGAACAGCACTAGAAACTTTTAAAAACAGAAGTTGTTGACACTCAGGAAGTGGAGCGGGGAGGGGGATCCTTACTCATGCTGATTGGATTTGAGGCAATTTCTACTGGATCAATTTTTTCTATCTATCTGACATTAATTCATGGAGATCTATTAATATTGTGCTAAGGATAACGTATTGCACTCTTGATCTGTGAAAAGTATTGACTACATAAGTTCCCTACTTGCAGTTTACTCTTGCACAGTTTACAGGATCCTGTGAAATGATCCAGGAAAGTCAGGCTGGAGTAATAATACAACAGCTACAGAAGGTGCTGGATACTCCAGGACTGAACAGTGGGCTGTACTCACTGCAAAGTAACAAAGGGCCCATTAGAGAGGAAGGTTAAGAACATATAAATGTATTTCAAACACAGATCCAAAAGCTGGTGAAATGTGTGCAGATGCTTAACATTTCGCTTTGTGAATAGTTCCATTTAAATCAATGGGGCTCTTCATAGCATGTAAAACTCGACACATACATAAGTCTTGGCAGGATCAGGGCCAATTTTTTTTTTTCTGAAGAGTGTGACTTGCTTGGAGACATTCCAGAGGAAAAAAACAACACGTGGGGCTTTCTATAAAACTGTTGGCACCATTATGCTTATTAAACAGACATGCATTCACTCAAGTAAGATAAGGTCTAGACATTTGTATCAAGTATGTGGAAGTTTGTGCCTATTTCTTAGTGGAAAATTTAGCAATAATACATCTAGATTTGTACATCGCATTAATTTCTGGATACATATTTATTTAAGTTAGAGTTTTACAACATTACCTATCTTGTCTATTTTGCTACCTTATCTATAGTTCTGCTACCAGGCAAAATTTACTCTGCTGGCTAATAAAGTGCAAAAACTTTCAATCAGATTGCACAGAAAACAGTTTCTATTATTTACTTTATGACCTTAGAAGGGGTAATAAGCAAATCTTCCCGTCTTGCTTCAAACTAATTCAACACTAAGTATATGAGACAGGAATTTACTGTATTTGTGGCTTGTGCATTGAAGAGCAACATATTCATTTCAGGAAAAGAGTCTAATTTTAGATCAGTATTGAAGGTGCTATGAAAATGAGAATGCTGGGAGTGCCAGTAGGACTTTTCAAGAGCAATCCCAGTATAGTTCTTGATATACAATGATTGTAAGATGAGAAAAATCATAGAACAGACTTCAGTGGTTTAAATGGAACCTGTTATATACCTGAAATTTGTTGTCATGGACATGGCCCGAAACTATTTCAGATAAACACCCCAACTTTATGGCTCTTTGAGAAAACAGAAATAGTCACTTGGCCCACTTGGTGCTGGACTGCTTGGAGGTAGATGCTGCCAGCACTTAAAATAAGCAGCCTGGGGAGACACGTGGAACATCTGGCAACAGCATCTACTTTTAATCACACAGGCCACAGGTCACATTATACAACAGTGCCTAAAATCAGTGTCACATTTAGCAAAACACATTTACTTGGCCACGAGATGTTCTGAGGTCAGATTTAAAAGCTTCTGCAGATGTAGACAGGAACCCAGCAGGATTTTCACAAGTCCCTGAGTGCTTATTTCCCATTGGTTTCTCACTAGGACCTTCTTTGTATGATTACTTTAAGAATAGTTCAGAAATATAGTGTTAGCTGTCTCAAGGCATGCTGCATTGCTCCAAGCTGCAGGAAGGCAGAAGCTGTCCTCCCTTGTCTATACCAAGCTCCTCTCAGGGCTCCTACTCTGGCAGTGCCCTGGGTGAGCTGAGGGGGATGACTGCTACATGAATCAGCTGCATGTTAGTTAACAGAGTTGCATAGAAAATCTTGAAGTATTTTTTATCTCCTGGCATGTGGGAATCTCTATAGATTTTTCAACAGAGATTGCCTCCCAGATATATATGGAAAATAATAGTTTCTTTACTATTTTGGCTGGGCTTCATTTGTAGAAATTCAGGGTTACCTCCTCTCTCCTCCCTAGTGCTCTCCAGCCCTTCACCCAGACCGGCCATGCCAGAAGGCATCAGGCCCCTTCTCTAAGCTTACTCCAATGAGCAACTTCCACATTCCTATTTTTAAAAATTGTACATCTTGAATATAAGGGAACACATGGTCTTTGCAAGATAATCTCCAGTTCCTTCCCCATTCCACACAGTCACGCTGCTCAGTGCCAATTTTACTTCATGGCATTGATGAAAGATCTGTTATAGAAACATATGTAATCTGCATTATGATTTCTCAAAAAAAAAAAAAAATAGTGGGATGGGGAGGGAATGTTCCTGAGGAAGTGGATTGCGTTTTCATGATTTAAAAGTATTTAGAGTTAGAAGTAACAATTACAGAGCAATGTCCTCAGAAATGCTAAGCAGCATATGCAAGCATCAGCAAAGTAGCACTAGATGGCACTGTAGTTATCTTCAGTCAGAAAGCCCGGGCCATCCCCAGGGAAGGATGGACTCAGCTCCCTCTCTGGATGGGCAGCTGCGATTTACCACCTAAATTTTACCCAGGTGGCTTGGGGAGATTCCCAGGCATATGAGACATAGCAGCCCTTCCAAGGATTCCAGTATGTATAACCTTCAGTAGGTTGCTAAATAATATGATAGATTTGATGTGAAGAAAGAAAACCAACAAAACCAGCATGAAAGCTTACTAAATGCTTTCATTTCACAAAGTGAGACTGCATGGGCGCCTGAGAATTTGTTACGTTCTGTTGAATCCAAGGGAAGAATATTCAGATTCAGTGGTAAACCCAGTATGTCTAAAATCATCTCACTCAAAAGAACACCAAAAATTTTATGTTGTGTAGGCAACTGGAAGTTCAGTGCTTGTCGGCAGGTACAAGCTGGGTGTTTTAACTGCAGTGTTTGGTGTCTATCTTTGACGATTTGGCTTAGAGGACCAAATTCTACTGTATTTTGGGACTAGCCTCATGGGCTTCATCTCCTTATCTCACTGAGTGACAAGCTGACTATTGCCAATTTTAAAGTTTCTCAGTGCTATTAGCTAATGTCAAAGCTCAATACACACCTTGTTCCTAATAATACACATCTTGTTCCTGATTACAGACAATGATCTATTGCCTCCAACAGGTACAGCAATAAGCTGATTTGGGAGCCAGCTTTTAGAACTTTGTGGAAGCGCCATCTTTTATAGTAACAGTTGAATGATTCTGTAGATTGCATTATCAAATACTTGTAGGAAAAAATAGAACCTGTCAAAAAAGTCATACCCATTCTTGTAAAGTGTACCAATTTAAACTCTGTTCAGGAGGTCGTTGCAATATAAATGATACGGTGCACCCCAGATTTGAATTCTAAAAAGTTGTGGAACCAGATTAATAAATCTTGTAAATCCTTTTAAAGGAAACATCTAAGTGCAGATTATTCAGTAAAAAGCAATACAAGTTATTTTTATAATATGATAATTATTTTTATGTTATGCATTTCTTTTAGTCACATTTTGCCTTCTGTTATGCTCCAGATTCAAATCTTCAAAGGATAATTAGTATCTATTTAATTTGAATCAGTGGGAGTCAGTTATCTCAGCTTCTCTGACATTTATGTTTTAAGGAGAGATCAGCATGAATATTTAAGTTACTTCAAATATATCTTATTATAATCATATCGCTACTTAGAGCTTAGAGATATTTGCAGCCAAGAGGCTATATACCTCCTAGTTATAAATTTCTTTAAAAAATCAAATAGTAGATTCCATTATTACAAGAATGATCTTCATCCATGTAAATAGCCTGACTGAAGATGACAGGATTGCTTAGAAAACGAAGCACTGGAAACAGCAGTATTATTTGACCGTACGATTTGCTCCCATCCAGCCAACATGTGTAAATTAACCCAAGAGGGCATTCAACACAGGAGGGTTGAGAGGAAGGGAATCAGAGCATAACAATCTTTTCCACTGCTTCAAACAATGCCAACATTTAAACAGCATAACTTAATAAGAAATTAAAAATTCTTTGTGTTGGAATTGGACTGTTTGTCCATGCAAGGCTAAACCTGTGGTAAAGGCGAGAGACATGATATCCAAAAAAACCTTTAAACTCTCTCTTTTAGTCATAAGCCACTGCTCTTTGAAATGATTCTTGTGTGGTTCTGAGCACATCCTGAGAAAATGTGTTCGTTGTCCTACTTCTTCTAATGCGTACTCTAATAAGGTCTCCTTTAATCTGTGCTCTAAATCTCCTTTAATCTGGTCACTGTTTTACACTTTTAGATGTACCCCTAAGGCCTCCTCTTGCCTCAGAAGAGGCTTGAAAGCAACCATAACTTGCTGCTTGCTTCTTCAGACATGTCCATGTCTACATTCCTGGAGCTGATGTTGGACCTGATAGATAGGTCCCAAAAGCAGGCTCTATCCTAGATGCAAAGGTGATCTGTGTAGTTAGTTGGCAGTGAAGTGTGGCGCTCACAGAAGTACTCACTGGGGAAGCAAAGGTCTGATGAGACATACAGTTCGTTGCTCAGCCATTTGGCAACCTCAGTGATTTTAAAAAGGTCTGTCCCAACTACCCATCTGAGGTCCAGAAGAGTAGCTGGAAAAAATCTGGAAGAAATTTCCTGAACAGTGTGGTGTGCCTGTGGGAAACAGCAGTGCCCCAAAGTTCACTGTTCTCACTGTCACTCCAAAAAGACAATGTGACACACAAAAGGATGAAACAGTGTCTGAGCTGTCTTCAAGCAAGTACAGCCACAGCAGTGGGGTATAGTGCTCAGCTGTGCTGGCTTGGAAAGAGGTATGTTATTGGTCATTGCAAATTACATTGCCAAACCAGTGTATTTATATGTGGGTGTGTGACGTGGGGATCAGGAAGTTTGTCTTACTTAATTCTATACTTGAAGGCTAGGTATCTTGCGTAAACGACTCACCTATGCTCCTTTTGCGTCAATGGCAAGGTAGGGTAATACATCCTCTTCTAAACAAGGGTTAAAACCTGGAAAACTAATTGAGAAATTAAATAGCTGCCATTCAGTTAGCAGAACACATGACAAAAGTCTTCCTATGTGCTTAAAAAAGTCAAGCTATCATGAAATAATTTAAAAATACAGCATATTTAAAACAACTTGATTCCTTCTAGATTTGAAATGCACAACTAATACTTTCTCAAATTTT
The DNA here is from genome assembly GCF_002078875.1 of Numida meleagris. Taxonomy (NCBI): domain Eukaryota; kingdom Metazoa; phylum Chordata; class Aves; order Galliformes; family Numididae; genus Numida; species Numida meleagris. Next base: position 26,758,462 of record NC_034411.1, read on the forward strand.
CTTTTTATTGCAATGAATTTTGACCTGCTCAATTTCCAACTTAGACTGTTTCACCCCTCCTTAGTCAACCTAGTGGCCCTGAGTTTCCTGAGTATCACCATGCTGTGGATCAGTGAAGACACTTGGCATAGTGCACTGCAGTCCAGAACTTCTCAGCTCAAGTGATCCGGCAAGCTCAGCCTCCTGAGTAGCTGAGCCTGCAGGTGAGCATCACCGTGCCCAACAAACAGCATGCCAGCAGCAACCTGGGCTGCTTTAGGAGCAGCATTGGTCAAGGGAAGTGATCCTTCCCCTCTGCTCAGCACTGGTGAAGCCACACTTGGAGCTGCACCCAGCTTTGGGCTCCCCATTACAAGACGTAGGCTTGATAGAAAGAGCATACACAGCACAGGGCCACAAAGGTGATTAAGGAACTGGCGCCTCTTTCATTTAAGGAGAGGCTGAGAGGGATGAGACAGTCTGGAGAAGAGGAGGATCAGGGTGCATCTTAACAGTATGTATAAATACTTGTTAGGAAGGAATGAAGATGGAGGCAGGCTTGTCTCAGTGGAGTCCAGTGCCAGGTCAAAAGGCAGTGGGCACATACTGAGACACAGGAGGCTCTGTGTGAACACCAGGAAACACATTTCTACCCTGATGGTGGCTGAACATTGGCACTGTTTGCCAGAGAAGTTGTGGAGTCTCAGTCCCTGGAGATATCCAAAACCCACCTGGACCTGAACCTGAGCAAGCAGCTTGAGGTGTCCCTCCTTGAGCAGGGTTGGACTAGTGACCTCCAGATGTGCCTTCCAACCTCAGACATGTTGGGACTTTGTGATTCTGTGAATTTGCTGTAAGAAAAGACAGCTTTAAGTCTTTGCTGATTTGGTACCGCAAGGGCGATATCCTTATAATGTCTAATCTGTGGCAAATCTAGACAGCCCTGGTACAGGATATAGGCACTAATTTTAACATAAACCTAGTTTACTCTAAATGTAAATGACACTAGATTCATATCAATTGTATGTTTATTAGTGTTTCATCCCTTCTGCTCTCATTTGCCTTTAATTTTCATTTCCACAGCGCTCTTCAATTATGGTTTTAGTTTTATATCACAGTTTGTATTTTTCCTTCAATAGCAACAAAAATCCTGAAGAAAAAAACAGCAACACTGTGTTTTCTATGTTCCTTGATGGAGATTTAAAAGAGAAATTGAGACGCTTTCTCTTTTTTTATTACATTCTTGCTTTCGATTACTTATCCATATGTACACACATGCACATGCACAGACAAAGAATCATTTAATTTAAATCATTCAGGTGTTTTGACACTGTATGGACAGTTTTATCGCTTTTTTCTGCTCATTAAGTTTAGCAGCCAGCCTTCAGAAATCACATTAGTAGCCACGAACACTGAATGTTACTAATTATAATCAGATTTTTCTGAGGGTAAGACATCCAAATCCTCGGCACTCCATCACTGACCTTCAGTGCTCAAAGAGCAAGTTCAAAATTTTTTGCTGCAAGTTTGGGGTCTCCAAATGAACTGTAGCCACCAACTGTAAGTCCTCCCAAACCACCTCCTGGTAGGCACTGCCACAGAGGGAATTTGGCCTGCACAGAGTCTGGGGAACTGATTGGCTGCTCCAGCGCATACTAAGATTAGGCTAGCAGACAAGCGGCCCTAAGATCTGGGGAACAAACAGAAGTTTTAATGCTACTTTGTAGGTCTCGGACCTACATTTCAAAAAACTTTGGCCGTGGCTCTTACATTGATTTCTTACCTGTTTGTACCTAAATTTCATTCTAAAACTCACAAAGATATGAAAAAAAAAAAAAAAAAGCAACCCTGTTCAGTCTAGCGTCAGATCTGCACTACCTGTTGCTTTTTAAAAACTGCATCTGCTCCTTGAATGACAGGATAGTCACTCCAAAGATGTGCAGAGATCTCTTTTGAGGATTTGGGGAGCACCACAGGCAGCTGAGGTACACATTGTTTTGCTTGTCCTCTTTCCAATGAAAGATGAAAAGTACTACATCGGTGCTGAAAACTGGGCCTCCATGCTGAATTTTGCAGAACACGGTGGCAAATCTTGTGTGCAGTCTCATGGACCACGTACTGAAAATACAAACCTGGAGCACATTTGGGTGGTGTTAATTAAGTTTCAACCCAGCCATTTCGTACTGCTGCTGTAGCCTGGAAAACTATGCAAATATATTGCTGCTAAGGAAAGGAGGAAAAACTCATCAAGTCCAGACAACAGAAGCTCCCATTAGTATTCTGCCACAGTGGAATAAACCCAACTGTTCAGATAGAATAGGCACAAGTGAAGGTCTCATAGGGAATACAGCTGGTTGAATAGGAATGGCTCTAATCTCTCAGCAGTGCCACAAATCTCCTTTGAGAAAATGAATTTTGGAACACTTCAACTTTTTAACTGTTATTTGGTTTCCATGGAATAGTACCATGCCTCAGGCCACTCTAATTACATTCCTGGCTTGCCCTGCTATAACAATCCGCTAAAACTCACCCAGTCAGATGATTTGGGTTTTAGTATCAAGTTGCTTTGGAGAGCATTCGTGGTTGGAGGTGCATAATAATATGTCTTATTACTGCTATTAAAAAGGGGAAAAAAAGCAAAACTAGAAGAGATGTGGTTTGCTTCTGCCCATTGGGGAGGTCTGGTTTGTTATTACATTCCATGCAATGATAATTAATGACTCCTCAAACAGCACTGAAAAAGTGTTCCCTGGCTAAATTTTTCAAAAGTAATTAATGATTTGGGGTTCCTTTGCTTTTATGTGTTCGGTTTGAAATACCTTAAGAAGGGATCTGGTTTTCAGAAAATGCTAAGCACTGGCTTTCTAGAAATTGTCCACCTTACTCTTAAAACTTTCAAACTTTGTCATTTTAAGGCCATGGTAGGTGCTGTTTACTGGTAACAAAAAATAAATAAAATATGTTGATGCAAAATTAGTTAAAGGAGCTCCAGAACAGATTTTCAGATCTCAAATAAATGCTTTTCAAAGGAAAAAAAAAATTAAAAGGATAACTTCCTTGCACTCGTAAGAAGTGAATTCTAGACTCTTGGGATGATTGGAAGCTACTTAATTAACAAACATATAAGCAAAAGAAGGTAGACTAGGGACCGGTTCTAGCAGTTGTTTTGTATTGCTTATTAAAAGAAAGATCAAGACCACATCCTGCGGTCCTGGGTCATGCTTGGACATGTCAGAGTACTTTTGAATGTCACTGTATGGGTTGTGCCTGCCTGAAGCTGTCCTGGAGCCTGACTGCCCAGCAGGATAAATCACTATTAGCTCCTGTGCAAAGTGGAGAACCTGCAACTGAATCAGGAAGCTGGTGTTTCAGCTTTGGTGTCAATGCTCATTCAAGGCATGCAGCAATGGATAAAGGAGCATCACTAATGTCCTTATTTCATCCACCCAAATGACTCAGCTTCAGTAAAATCCAGGTCTTTCCACCAGCTCAGAAGGTAGAAAAAAGCAAATGACTGAAGGAGAAAGCAAGTAACTACTTCTGAGCTTTCCTCTGGCAATGTTAACAGCGGTGTATCCTTATTTCATTCCCCTCCACTTCCAGTCATGTGCAGTTAGTCCAGACAAAAAGCCTGCTTTGAGTCTGTCTACCAAGCTTGGTTCCACAGAGTTGAGAAGCCTTTCTTTTTTCTTGAGGGGCAGTCCTTGGACAGGGCAGGTACGTTGGATCTTCAGCTCCACACTTCAGAAAATCCTCTTGTATCTGAGGTTCTCACATTTTCAATTGTAAGTTCACTTTCTATCTGTTTGGATGAGATGCAACTTTTGATCCTGTGAGATTAGTGAATGTATTTGGAAGCCAGCAGATGACCACTCTGCAGCCAGTTTTGTTTGGAGGCAGCAGATGGATGTCAGTGAGGGCAAAACAGCATGGCAGTAGCTCAAGGTGCCCAGCTGCCTGAAGGCAGCTGATGTAGGGATTATTTCTGCTGAATTAGACACCAGACAAGGCTCTGCTCTTGCTTAAGCTTGGTCCACCTTCACCAGAATTGTCCATTTTTGTTTTGCAGAGGTCCCTCTTTCCCAGTCCCATGGTTTATGTCACATGTGCTGTCAACGGTTTATGGGCAGGTTCGGCCTGGTTCCATGACTAATGGGGCAGGGACCCATGGACCCATGCCCCAGGAAAGGAAAAAAGAGAAAAAGGGTAGGGAGATGGGCCTGAAAACAAAACAGCGGCAACAATCTGAGGAGAAACAAACCGATTTACTAAATAAGATACTGAAATGCAAAACAACACACTACAGTACAATATAATTAAAATTGAAGCTAATAAATCAAATAAAATCAGAGAGAGTGTCCAAAAACGAAAACACCTTACTCTAATGCTGGTGGCGAGACGGCTAGGGAGAGACACTGCCGGGACGAGCAGACGGGAAGAGAAGGGGCGTCTTGTGATCTGCGAACAGTTTTTATCTTTCCCTCTGAACAGAAAACGGTAACAGAACAGCAAAGTCCTCTGGGAAGTGTAGTTCTTGTTCTCTTCTGAGAACCAGGTACCCAGAACTATCCTCAATCCACGGAACTGAAGCATTAACTCTTTAACTCCCAGTACACTACATGATGTTATAATGTGTAATACCCATAACCAAAAATCATAAAACCATGACACATGCTCATCACCCCTTTTTGCTTCAAAGTATACTTTTCTGACAGGATTTATCCACAGATGCCAAAATTTCCTGTGCAGGATAGTGGAAATGGTTATTGCTTTTCTCCAGCTATCTTTCCATGCAATTATCCTAGATTTTCCAACACTGATTCTTCTCTTCTGCCTGGCTGAAGAGAGGAGGAGTGTTTGTCTAGTTCCAGTCTGAAGATAAAATGCCTAGAAGGAAGGAAGGAACATCAAATGACCACACTTCCAATGGATAACTGCTCTGACTTTAATGGGCAATCCTTGGGCTGTGTCCCTGTGGGTTAGAAGAAGTACTTCATCACCCCAGCCTGGAAAGTCCTACCACTATACTGCACCATGGTTCTCACAGATGGACAGGCTTTTGGACACGAAGCAGAGATGCGGGGGGTGCAGAGAAAGCTGCTACTCCAGCTAAAATTAAAAGGGCACTATTTTGCTTTGCTGAACTACAGTTCAATTTTACAACTCCCAATGCACTAACTGAGGCTTACTATGTGATTGATGAGCTGCTAGGAGAGAGGGCCTTGTCTAACTTCGTGTCTCTTCATGAATTTCTGTCTGTAATAGAAGAAGTTTTATTTAAGGTCTATGCCTACATTTGCTTTCTCAAAACTGCTCTAAGGTGGAGACAGGATAAACCCTGGAGAAGGGGGGAGGAGAAGGAGTTCAGAGCCAGAGATGCAGAGCTTGCAAAGGCCAGGCAATTTCTTATGTAGAACTATAATCGGTCAAGTGCACATTGAGAATCAATGACCAGGGTGAGATGGGCTAGGGAAACACAGCTAGTGTGGCAGCTTGGGGTCCAGGGCATCTCACAGCACAGCAGTGGGCAGCGTCACTCAGCAGTGGCAGGCTGGGGACACAGGGGACAGCACACCCAGCAGTGCAGCACTGCATTGCTGGCAGAGCATGCAGCTGCTGGTGGCGAGTCTGGGAAATAAACATGGAAAGATGAAAGCAAGCTAGTATGGGAGGTAGCAGCTGTCTTGTTTTCCAGCCTCTGGTCACCTTCTTTCAAGCCCTACCTCCTCGCAATGTCCCCTTGTTCACTCACAATGAGTGGATCATTGCTCTCCTTCTGGAAAATGAATTGCCTTAGGAAAAAAAAAAAAAAGGGGATTGCCTAGATGTTTCCCCAGAGAACTGTTTTGCATTGGAGGGTGTATGCACATCCTGAGAAATGATGTGACCTGATTTCTTTTAATAGACACATCGCGTCCTCATAGTCTGGAGCATCCACAGTTGTCCCTGGCTTTCTCATATCCTTCTCAGAGTCTCACTGATACAGCTTTTTAAGATGCCCATACTAATGCATTGCTACAGAATTACCACAAGAAGTAGCATAGTGTGCTGAGGCCTCAGCGTTGGCCTGTTGCATCAATCCTTCCTCCCAGCATATACGTAGGTCCAACATCTGTAAGTGTCAGGCTGGTATGTGGTGGATGGGGAAGAAAATCAGTCTTTGTCCTGCTGAGTTCTGGCAATGGCTGATTCAGATGCTGATCTGAGTCACCATAATGGTGTTCATATGGACAAGTCGAGCTCATTGTTGTTGAAAGGGTGGAGTTCAGGTGGTCTGGCAGGACACAGAAGATAGAAACCTGGTATTCTAGTGACAGAGTAAGTGCATCAATTTAAAAAGGAACCTGTTCTGAGAATTGAAGGAGGGATAGAGACTGGTAAAAGGGCCTGGGGAGTCACAGAGAGAGACGTGGTTCTACTGGAGTATGGATAAACCATGCCAAATCTTACACCGCATGCAGAATTTACCTTTCCAAAAGATCTGGAATAGCTTTTTACTGACAATTTTTTTTTCCTTGAAGCGGCCATGGTATTTTTGATTCCTTGCCGCGCGTACTACAACAGTATTTTTCAGGGAAATTAACATATTTTCCGAGACTTTGGATTTTTTTTTACTTGAAATGTTGTAGTAATAGAGAAATAGCGTGCTCTTAGGAATGCTGCATATACATCTGACTCCATTTCACAGACATGCTGAAAGAAAAAGGAAGATCAACCGTGCTGGGTCTCAGAGTCCTCAGATTTTTTTTGTTCCACATTAAATAGGAAAGCCTCCCAAATCTAATGAGTCCTGTTATTCTGCAGACAAATGAATTTCTTTTCTATCACCCAGTGTGATGAATAGCAAGAATTATGTGGATTGCCAGTATAATTATTTGCTCTAGGAGTTATATATTTATTATTACTGCACTGCTATTTCCCCCCAGCTCTAGTAAAAATGTACCTCAGCTCTCATTCTAATATGGCAGTGACTTTTCAGTGACTTTACAAATAGTGAGGGATACTCCTGTCTAGCTTTCCCAATTTGAATAAAACATTTCAGATGTAGTAATCCTGAAAAATAAGTAAGTGTGCAGGAGCAAAAAACCTCATCCAATATTGTGAATATGACAAAGAAAAAGTAAAGTGTTAGCAATAAAGGTGTAGTTATGTGAGTTTAAAATTAAGAAAAAGGCAGTGAACTTTGACTTCAATACCCATACGCAAAGAATGAAGCTGATGGAAGCAATCGGTGAGGGAGCTCCCATGCAATTCCCCTTCATTCCCCCAGAGTTTGCATACTGAGACAGTCACAGTGGAATGAACCATTTGCTAACACGTTTGGAAACAGCAGAGTACATTAGGGTAGACTGGCCTATTATATTTTGGTTTGATTGTTACTTTGCTCAGAAATGCAGTAAGGGAATTCATAATTTATATCAAGCAGAAGCTTTATATATGTTGTCACAGAGCGTAACATGCTATTGAATAGAGGAGTAACAATTTACATTCCTTTCTTAGAAGTGTAAGTAATTACATAGGAGACAATGTACAGAACAATCAGGTTCTTCCTTTCTTTCACTGAAGTTAGTCAACATGCTTTAATGAGTGGTTGGTTACAAGATAAGACCTTGATTTGCAACCACCTTGTCAAGTGAAAATCTCAGTGTGAACTGTGCCTACCAACCAATTCAGATGGGTCCAGCTGCTCATGTGTATAATGGCTTACATGATCATGTGAGGGATATGTTTTACAAATATGGTATGTATGTCTGTGCTGCCTTGTCAGCTGGCAAAACCTTGCCTCTTGGAAATTAGGAAGGGTCTCATTTTTAACAGTCTTTTCCTTAGCGTCAGTACTTCTTTGTCTCTTTCCTCTACCCAGCCACCAATTTCCACGAAACCTACAGGAAATGAAATATCGCATCTCTTAGCTCTTCGTCAAATGCAGCAAAAAATTGGCCCTCTCATTCAAAAGTATTCAGAGAGCAGTTGGCAGGGACATCAGTGCAACAGAAGTGGCATTGCATTACTGCTTATTCGTATTAGGTGAGGGGTGGAGGATTATATCACTAGCCCTCAAAATCATAGAAGAATCAAGTTTCTTTGGTATAAATCAGGCTTGTCCTTGACACTTGCCTTGACAAGAAAGTAGAGCAATATAAAAAGAGATGAATACCTACCCACCTGCCTCCTTCCCGCACTTCTTGGCACAGTGCTACATGGTTACCGCTGGCCTCCCTACCAACAACAACTCTCAGATTTCTGACACTCCGCTGCTTATTCTTTGTCCTCAGCCCTTGCCCACAGCTGCTTCTTGGAGAATAGCATAGCTAAAAGCTGGGCAGTGCAAATCTCACTTTTGCTGTCAAATCACGCTTTCTGTGCTGTTTTTGCTACTGCTGCTAAGAACTACCTTTCCCTCCTATTGATCAAAAAGCTTTTTGCTCTAAGGCTTACAAAAGAAGTAATGTACTAGATTTTTTTTAAGAGCTGCAAAGTCAGGAAGGAATTTCCTCTTCCTACAGTTGTTGCTTGGCAAGAGATGAAGAATGTTACAGCTTCTGGGAGTGCCAACAAAAGCTAGCTGAAGTCCAGCCAACCTGTCCTAGCTTGAAAGATCCATGGCTCAGACAGGGCAATCTCAATAGTCTGTAATACAGACCACAGGAGTGCCGCGGTTCATTCTTGTTTATACTGCAGCACAGCATTTTGGACATCAGTCTTTAGTGATGGAGAAGCATCATACAACACTGTGTGGTGAACTATTTCGAGCTGTGGAAAAGGAAGAGCTTTGTTTCTGGTCTGAACTTAATGAGGTTAAACTTCCAGATTATCATTCTTGTTGTACCTTTGCATGATTGATACTGAAAAGCCTTCTCTAGCAATGTCTGCTCCCTACATATTTATCTATATGCTACAATCAAGGTACTTCATGACCTCTCCTTTGATTAGCTTGAGCTCTCAGTGTGGTATCCTCATTGCACAATGCGTACCAGTCTCCTGTTACTTGCAGGCTACTCTGGGAGTCCTTTCTAATGTGTCTTAGTCATTACTTCAGTCCAGTGACTTTTCTTTACTGTCCTTTTTGAAACATTCATTCATTCAGGTTCACTTTGGATGCAGTGATTTGAACCAAGGATGAAGCAAAACATAACAGTCCTGGAAAATATGAAATGAATCTGCCATGTAGGTTGTGCAATCATGCAATACTACTGCCAGGCAGCAGGAGGAATAAAATAAGCCCTGCAAAGCCATGTATTCCTAGTTATTCAAAGCACAATGTAGAGGGGTTTTTGGAATGAGTTGGTTCCCTTCTTTCATTTCAATCTTTTTTTTTTATTTTAAAGGAAAGAGGAGAGTGTACCTGTGTATTTACCTTAGTGATGGTGTACAGTCTGTGGATACAAGGGAAACATGACTGATGTCAACATGTTTCTCTGTTTCAAGCCAAGTTGGCCATACTGCCTTATTCTAAAAGAGAGGGAACTGATTTCCACCCACTTACAGAAAATCTAATCTATTAACAGCGGATCAGATGAAAGGATCTGTTTTTCAGAGCCACGGTGCTTGCTAGAACATGCAGGGAAGGAAACGGACATAATTTGGCTACCAACAGCTCCCCAGCTGCATGGCCAGACCTGTAGAGCATGCAGCAAGCAGCACTAACATGGAGCAGGGCAGTTACAGCCCTTCTGGGTAAATCAGTGGTTGGCATATCTATGAACTCAGAATAAAAGCACATCATTCTGCACCCTACATCTGTGCTGGTGAATTTTCTCGGTTGTCTTCTTGAGACATGTTTCCATTACCCCAAAAGGTACCCTAAGGTACCACAAGAGCAACTCATATCATGAACAACATTACAGAAGAGAAGAGCTCAACGTATGTATTCTGCATGCTGTGTCTCAGGGGAGCCCTTTGCCTATCTGTACTGCTAATGCCTTTCAAGCAATGGTGCTAAACACCGTGCCAAAACTCTCAGGCTTGAACACATTTATATATTGTAAATTTACATGAAATAGTTTTTTAATTTCTGAAAACCTTGATCCCACAGTCATTATACCTTTGGAATTTGGAGGCTGCAGTTTATGTTTTTATTATTTTTCCTCCTCAAGGTAACACGGCGGATGAGAGACTATTCAGTTAACTTTTATATGCACAATTTAAATTTTGGAAAACATTCAACTGTCCCTTCTGCTGTCACTGACATATGTGAGATGTCTCGCTTAATGGCGAGGTCTTAATGGAAATGTTCATCACTGAATGGAGAGTAATTGCAAGGAAATCTTTGCATTTGAACCCCATGAATGAACCAGTGCCGTAATTCGATGGACAAACTGTCAGACAGAATAAAGACCTATCGCACATAATGGATTGGCAGCAACAGAATGGATTTTTATTGTGAAATGTTTGTGTGGTTAAATCAGAAATCACAAGAGAAGTTAAGGTAGTCTCAACAGAAATCTGTCAATGATAAATGCTTTTCGAGGCTGTGCACAGACACCGAAAATTCACTCAAATACATATATTTTTTTAAAGGCTGATCCTTTATTCTCTTTCTAAATTCTGAAACACATGTAAGCCCATCTAAAACTAACTTATATCTGCAGTTTTTATCAGTTAGTGTTTAGTGTTTTTTTTTTTTAAAAAAACAAGATCTTAATTAACTTGCATTCCTATGGATACTGCAGGTATTTTGGAATTTCTAATATAAATAAACAAAGCTTATGATTAGGAAGTTTTCTTATATTTTACAGTAAGTAGCACCCAATTTTCTTCCATTTCCCTCATCCCACCATCAGATTCCCAAAATGAAACATATGGTAAGAAGTACAAAGCAGTGAATTATTTCCCTCTACTTACTTACTGGTTCTTTGCCTGAGCAGCAAACCAGAATGAAAGGTTTTTTTATTAAATGAAGAAGACTATTGATCCTAGACTGCCAAATCACTATATTTTCTTTTCAGAAGCCATGGTGGAGCAGTAATGTAGACCATGGAAAAAAAAAAAAAAAAGGGAGAGGCAGAGTCCCTGTGGAAAGGAGACTGTGACATTCTGCTCTGGAATTCACTCAGAGTAATAATTTCATCAGTGCAGGAGTTCACTGTCCTCTGACAGCAGAACAGAGCCTGTTCCAGTGTGCCCTCAAAGTCAAGAGGAGGGAAGAAGGCTGGTAGAGAGAGGTAACACCTTCTCTTACACCAAGTAACACAGCTGAGGGAAAAAGATCCATCAAGCTTTCAGCAAAACCAAAGCCAACAAACCTGCAAGGAAGGGGAAGCATTCTTCCACGTGGATACTCTGCAGTCAGACTACGTAGGCCATCACACAAATTTCCTCTGAACAACTATTTTTTAATTTGTGCTTTTGGAAGGGGGGAAAGTGTGATAACCTGCTAACTTTGCTCCTGTCTATGCAAAGATCTCAAGATCTGGAGAAAGACTTCTTATGTCTGTAGGTTTGGTGGTGAAAGCAGGTAAAATGCAGCCTGTATCCCGCATGCTTCATAACATTCCAGTTACATTTCTACCTGTGACTGACATCTTTGTAAAGCTGAAATTAAATTTTTGTGTGTATCAACATTGAAAGTGTCCTTGGAAGGTCATCTAGTCCAACGCCCTCCTTAAACAGTGGATTTATTTGAGATGCTAAGCAGCCTATAACTATCCTACTTGTACTATACTGCATGGTGCAAGCACTTCAGACAAATCATACAGTGTGGTAACAGCTGCATACCTATCCTCTTCTGCTACCTAAAGAGCAGCTGCATCTGACCATGGTGAGTCAACAGAAAGATTTGAAGTCATTTTGCCAGCCTTGCACTTTCTTACCTACTAAAGGCAAATGGAGTCTTTCCCTTTCCCTTTTCCTTTCCCTCTCCCTCTCCCTCTCCCTCTCCCTCTCCCTTTTCCTTCTTCCTTTTTTCCTTCTTCCTTTCTCTTTCTCTTTCTCTTTCTCTTTCTCTTTCTCTTTCTCTTTCTCTTTCTCTTTCTCTTTCTCTTTCTCTTTCTCTTCTCCTTCTCTTTCTTTCTCCCACTTCCCCTTCCCCTTCCTCTTCCCGTTCCCCTTCCCCTCCCCCTCCCCCTTCCCCTTCTGAATGATGGCAGGACTGCTCTGTAGTTCAGCTCTGTACTTGATGTGATATAATCTAGATTGTCTTGGTGAGCATGTGGAGGCAGCTGAGCATTTCTGAAAATCCCCACAGATCAGACAATTATTTTACTGTATCCCAGAGCTGATTTTTCCCATGAGTCCTGAGGGGTTTGGGGCGCAACTAATAAGGAATTCTACTATTTACCCGAATGTTGATATCATGTACAAAAACACATTGTGTATACCGTTGTCTGCTGTACTGCCAGTGCAGCACAAATTTGGTTCTGCCGAAAGTCTTTGGTTCTACTGGAAGTCAGGAATTCTCAATTCCTTGTCCTGTAACTCTGTAACCTCTGGACCACATAAATGTTTCCAGAATCAGATTTAAGAAAAAAAAAAAAAGATATGTTTACTTTGTCAGAAGAGTTTATTTTAAAAGCATAGTCAAAGAAAATCCTAACAACTTTAAAAACTTTGGTGGAAGCAATGATACTCATTTCTCAATGCTGTCTTCTAAGTTCTAAAACTTTAAAAATTTTGGTTTCATGACTTTTCTGAGTGACTAGTGCCTAAGCAAATTTGAGTAATGAACCATTCTGATTGTTTGATAAAATAGGATATCGTGAAAGAAATTACCACACCCCCAAGAATGCTATACACAGGTTCACAAATAGTAAGCAACTTTATTGACCAAAGCTGAATAGAGGTAATCAGTTAATATTGGCTATTCTGGTAGCTCTGCATCAGTTTGTTGCAATCACATGGGGTTTTATATTTCATCTCCGTGATTAGTTGTGTTGGTTTTCCTTTATTTTTTCCTTTTTTTTTCTTCTTCTGTATTTCCATGAAGGGGTTAATCCAGGTAGAAACTAAGAAAAAAGCTGAAAGATCTCCTGCCTGTGGAAATGAAAGGAAGGAAGTGGGAAGGAAGTTCTTTGGACAAGCAAGTTTGCATAGAGCTGAAAGATGCTGGATTTTAAGAAAAAGTAGTAATTATTAGATTGCAGACCTTAATTTCCCTTGTTAAACTAAAGAGGTCTATGTGGATGGGGTTTACATTAAATGGAGTTCCTTCCAGGTCAAATGGAATGTCTGTAGAATGGCAGTAATGATTTCTAAGGTGTTGGTTTGATGGTCTCTCTGAAGTCATTGTTCTACTTTATTAATAGTTTCAAGATTTTTCTCAGCTTTATTATTTCTGTCTGAGAATGTAAAACTTCACACATGCACTAAAAGTTGAATGTATTTAATGATATTGAAGTGTTAATGGTATTTTTGATGAGTCTCTAGTTACAGGCATGTAGCATCCTTGAGGGTGTGGGATTAACTGTTATTTTTCTAGCTGAAACTGTATCTTAACTGCTGTTTTTCTAGCAGAAGCTGTACCTTAATCCTGACGAAAACAGAAACATCAAGAGGATTTGTTCTATGAATAAGAAGAGAGACAGCAAATCTGGGTTTTTAAGGTCTGTGGTTAATAAAACTTTACACTTCTGAGAAGTCTGTAAGTATCTAACATAAAAATATTTACTACATAGTAAAATTAAAAATGAATGTTTGCTACAGAAGTCATTAAAATGAGAGAGTCTGAAAGCTGAAGTTAGACTGATTTATGCAACTGCTGTAAAGTAGCGTCAGTATGCGGTAACTGCAGAAAGTAAAAACTGACTTAATTGATGCTTCTGGAGCAAAAGCTCTCAGGTATCTTGGTGATACTGCTACAGAATCACAGGGTGGCCAAGGTGGGATGACCTCTGGGTCAGTCTGCTTCAACTCCAGCTCTCGCAGGGCCATCAGAGCAGGGTGCCCAGGCCCACATCCAGGCAGCCTCTGGATATCTCCAAGGCTGAAGACTCCGCAACCTATCTGGACAACAGGCAACAGTACTGCTGCCTAGGGTTGTTCCTTCCCATGTGCAGGACTTTGCACTTCCCTTTGCTGAACTGTTAGAACAACTCAATCCTGGCAGTACTGGCTCCATGTCTGTTTTGCCTGTTGTTACTACTTTTAAGCTCATTCTTTCCTGAACTGTTTATGTAAGACTGCCAAGTAGCAATTTAGCTGCATTTATGCTGCGTGCACTTAAACTGGGTAATCCCTCTCCCTGGCCTGGCTGTGCTTCTGGTGGTACCGCCCAGGACGCTGCCTGGGCACACTGCTGGCTCCGAGCCTGCATCTAACCCTCCACCCTGCAGCGTCCCGCTCCGCTTGCGAGGTGCAGAAGGGCCTTTGCTTGGGCCTGGCGGGCGGGCGGTCGCCCGCACAAAACACCTCAGGGTTGTGAAGAAGCACTGAGAAAGGAACAATTCCCCACAGCGAATGCATATGTCAGCCTTATGCCAGCGCCTCGGCCACGCCCACCCGGACTGAGACCGCCCACTGCCGCTAGGCCCTCAGCCACCGCTTCCGCCCCGCGGCCCCGTCGCGTCACACCGCCCCGCCCCGCGCCCGAACCCAAAATGGCCGCCGACGAACCCCTTCCCAGATTGGGCACGGCGCCCGACTCCAAGATGGTCGTCAATGGAGGTTTGCCGAAGCCATCCTAGCGGGTCAATCCGAGAGCTGCGTTCCCATTGGCTGCGCCATGCTCCGCCTCGGCCGGCCTGCCGCTACCATTGGCTCTGCGGAGTATCAGGCTGGCTCTCATTGGCTACCGAGGTGTCGCTCCCGCTCTCTCTGCTCCGGGGCCCGGGGAACTATTTTCCATTCGGCGGAGGGGGGTCGGGGAGGGGGTTTCGGCGGTGGCACCGTGCTCGCCGAGCGGCAGGCGGCGGAGGATGCTGCGGCCGTTGGGGCCGCCGGGACGGCGCTGAGGCGTCGCTGTCCGCGCTGCGGCGTCAGCGGTAGGTGCCTCGGGCCGGGCTCGGCGGCCGGGACCTGCGCCGTTC